>NC_056738.1:459385954-459685954 GCF_019279795.1 Protopterus annectens
CTACAACCCTGAGACAGTTCTGTAATGAATGAGGAGCCAGTGTACATTATGCAACACAAGTCTAATGTGGTGATGACATGATGTACTTGTAACCTGCCCATAGAGCTCTGCACCAGCAGTAAGTGGTCAAACTCTGTATCAGAAATCACAGGTGTAGGGCTTTGCAGTAATCCAGGCAGGATGAGAGCAAGGAGTGGACTGCTACCAGGATATCAGCGTGAGGTAAAATGTGCTTGATCCTGGAGATGTTTTGCAAGTAGAAGAAGAATTCACTATGCCAAACACTTGATTATGGGTAAGCCCAAACACTTGATTATGGGTAAGCCATTCCCAAATGTCTTCTAGGTCATTAATAAGGGAATGCACAGTCAACATGTCTTCATATGGAAAGGATAGCTAAAGCTCGGTACCATCATCATAAGTGTGGAGAGATAACTCTCTTGTCTAATAAGATCTTCCAAAGGTAGCATAAATAAGCAAACACACAAGTACCAAAGATCAAGGTCTGTGGTACTCAGCGTTTGAGAGGATAGGCAGAGGAGGTGTTAATAGCAGAATAAACCTTCTGGGTATGGTCACAGAGGTAAGAGGTAAACCACTCTAACCCTCTCGAACATCAGAGAGGAGATGCTGTAGAAGGTTCAAAGATTTGATCAAAATACCATGGTTAGTTTGTATCAAACACAACTGAAAGAAGGAAGGTCGGTTCCTTAACGACACAGAATGCTAGGTTGTAATCACCATGCATGAAGTTGTAAGAGGTATACTGTTGAGCTGAGAGCTTCAAGCCTGCCATGGTAGCTGATGATCTTTAGCTCAGTGATTATTTTAGTTAGGAATATGTGTAGTCATTCTAGTTTTGTGATGTGTTTGGATAGATAAATAGTAAAAAGTACATTATTTTCTATCATTTGTCTGATCAGGGCAGAGTACAGAAAAATTATAACTAATTTTGACTTGAACGAGATACCTTTAGTTATTAACTGGGCCATGTAGAAAAATTTCCTGACTACTGTTGCTAAGTGGTGGTAAAAGAACACTAGGATACGGAATTGTCTATGAAGAAGCCAAGATCTTTGACAACAGACATTGGTGAGGACCTGAGATATTACTGTCAAAAGACTATGACACTGGCTAGAACTAGTCTATATGGACAAGGTTCAAGCCTGCAGGCTGGTGGCTGCATGTCTAAGATATCAGTCAAGGGCTTGTCATAACTGGAATGTTGAACCATCCAGGAAGAAGAACAAGGAAAATCTGGCATCATTATGTGCATGAGGTAAGGCAGTGGCAAAGCAATTCTGATTGTGGAAATCTTGTCAATGAAAAAACAGGCAGCAAACTCACATTGCTGAGTAAATAAGGCTCTATAAGTAGTGAGTCATGTTGGACATCAATAGCCTGCCCAGCACATAAAAGAATATAGCTACTCAGTTAGCTACTACTGAGATCTCTCAGAAGATAAGCTGCTGTCTTCCTATGACAGGACTCAGCCTGGTATGTAGAGTAATGCTCATCAAAGATGTTTGTCAATCCACAGATGTACATAATACCATTGCAGAGAGTCTAATTTCATGGTCAGATCATAACTCATGCCTTGTAACAGAGACAGAGTTAGCAGGACTTGTGGTAAGAATGTCAAGTGCTGAGGACAGTGACCTGTTATAGTCATCAACCATGACATCAAGACTACAGGCACCATTCTCAGGAAGGAATTTAATGAATATAGATGATTAGAAAAGCAAACCTCTCACAGTTCAAGATGGGGAGACATTATCATTAATGTCAGACCTCCTAGCCAAAGTGGAGAAGGAATTGGTGCGCTCATGAGGCCATTTCCTCTACAAGATCCAAGGTTTCATATCCAAAAGGATGAACAAGCCCATAGTATGACCTACCAGTTTCAAGAAAAGCACTTCCTGTGGCCATAAGATACCCAATTCTTATGCCCACAGGGAGTGCATGTATTATTTAGACCCTGCTCACCTTCAGATTTCTTGTGAAATCTGTGCAGGTTTTAACACCAGGGCAATAAATGATAGGTGTAATAAGCTTATATTGAAATGTATGTTGCCTTCTTCTTTGTCTGCAGCTCCTTGTACTTCAGGGGCTCAAATCCCACAAGAAGTCAGAAGAATTTGGAGACCAGAGAGTCTGAGAAATTACCCCCTGTCCAATCTCCTTATTCTGCATCTCCATATTTGGATCTGCCGTCAAAAATAAAAAATGGTCTTGGATCTGACCTTATCAGATCCTACTACCACTAAGGCTAGAAAGGTTCTGAATCTGACTTTGTCAGATCTGGTTGCATGGTGAGTAGGTCTCCCTGGATCCAGTCTCAGTGCTTTCCTCCAGGGCCAGTTTCTCCAAGATTGAGGTCCCCTTTCTTGCAGGACACTCCTAAAAAGATTTCTCATCTTCTCTCAGCATCTTCCTCTGTCAGGTCTTCACAAAGTCTATCTGAGTATGATATTGATAGGATGATGAGAAATACTCTTAGAGCACAGATCCAGATGGGGATCCTTCAAGCTCTGTCCCCCCATCAGATCCATGAGTCTGCAACCTTCACACCCTTTAGTGACTCCTTCTGTGATCTCACCTGTGGTTTTAGAGCTGTCAGATCCAAAGATTCCAAGAGTCGAGATGTTAGACCAGAGAATTTATTCTTCCTCAACACCAGCTCTTTTCCTGATCCATTCAGCTCCATGTGTTTTATAGCAGAATGAGTCTCAGAGCTGAAGAGTTGGCATCAGGTCCAGGGGGATGACTTCAACTCTGAGGGTTTCAGAGCTGTCACTTTCCCTCAGTGTCCCATCATTGGACAGCTTGGGTCTGATTCCCTCCTGAGGGTGGAACCTTGAGGGAGTGGAGAGTTGGCTGATCCAAGAGCTTCAGCTCTAGGAGGCTGATTTCCACTTCTACTGGACCTTCTGCCTTTTGAGGTAGTGGAAGGGGTTTTATTCCATTCTGGGGATCCTTCAACTATTTCCTCTTTAGATCCTATTCCCATCACTCCTCCAGACCTGACTGCTAAGTCTCAGCATCTTACTCCACAGGACACCTAATGTGTAGGAGCTTCCAGACAGTCCCTGCACAGGGGCTTCCTCTTTCTTCCTACACTTCTCCAGAGTATCCCACTGAAGAAGTTCCTCAGAAGAAACTGTACAAAAGGAGGCATTTAGATTCCCCCTCAGGAATCATTGACAGTGGACACTGATTTTGATGAAGAAGAATAGTCCCCCAGATCTCCACCAGAAGATGTCTCATTTGGAGACATTTTATAAATCCTGCACCAAAAAGGTAGACAGACTTCCCAAAATCCTTCTTAGGAGGAATTGGTGTTCCTGGAAGCATTCAAGTCTGGCCCATCTACATCTTGGGTTATGCCCCTGGTAGATGAGTTTGTTGACCTTGTCTCCTGCTGGTCATGGAAGCATCAAGATTCCACAGAGCCCATTAAGCTCAAGATCTTCAGTGCATCACTAAACATAAAACATTGGGCTAAGAGGATTCCTGTAGATGCCATGGTTGTTGTGGTAGTCACAAAAAAGGAGCTAGTTGAATAGAGCTCATCTGTCTAACTCCCTAACAGAGAATCTAGGGCTTTGGACAGATATAGATTGCTGAATTACCTGTCACATTTTACTAGGTTACAGAGGGATTTAATAAAGGAACTCTCTAATTCTACCCCTGCTTCCATGCTGGCAGAGGAAGTGAAAGGTTGTTCTTCATGACTGGCCACCCTATAATCCATTTCAAATGCATTCATGAGGCTAATCTCTCACACGGCTGAAAGTTCCTCATGGGCCAGGGCCACTGCACAGGCATATCCAGCAGGATGCATGCCTAGATGCACTTGTGTGACTTTGTGGAGCCCTTTAAAGCATCATTCATCAATGCTCATTTTTGGGCCCACCATTAAAGAGATGCTTTTCTATAGTGAACAAGATAGAAAGACCCTATTTGCTATAGGAATCCGATTTTCTACCCCGCAGAGAACCTTCTCCAGAAATCATCATGGTGGTAAGAAAATGTTGTTTTAGAAATCTCAAGTGCCTTTTTAAGTTTCACACAGAGATTTTCCCCCCAGAGGCAGAGAGAGAAATAATTATAATAATGGAAGACATCTCACACATAGCAGAGGGGGTCCACAAAATCAATGGTCTCGAGGTTCTTTCTTTCTCCGACGGGCCCTTCCAGTGTTCCTGAAAGTTGCTCAATTGTTCTTCTCTGGAGACAGTTGGGGAACCCCTGTTTTTGCACCTTGAAGCCTGGGCAGCCATCACAAGATACATGGGTACAAAGAAACATATCCTGAGGATATTTTATCCCCCTTTTTACAAAGCCCACCAAAGATGAGAAAAAGTCTCCCGATGTTTCAGCCTATCAGTGGGAACAAGCAGCTCTAGAAATTTAAAAGCTGCTAAACAAAAGAGTCATCTAAGAGGTCTCTCCAGACCAAAGAGGATTTGGTTTTTACTCAAGGCTTTTTTAGTGTCAAAGAAAACAGTGGTCCTGAGGCCCATCCTAGATCGCAGTCATCTAAACAAATTTATAAAGAACTCCAAATTCTGCATGGTCACAGTTCAGTGCACTTTACCATTGCTCCAGAAAGGTGACTGAATGTGCTCTAGAGATCTGAAGAATGCATACTATCACATCAAAATGAACAGATGATCCCAAAGATTCCTTCACTTTTGGCTGAGAGTCAGTCATTATCAGTTCAGAACCCTGCCACCATGGCAATGGAGGCAGCTCATTTAGACTGCAGGTATTCAGGGTATTTCCTTATTTGCATGATTGGCTTCTCACCACATCAACCAGGCATCTATTGATAACTGTCATTGACTATCTTCTTCAGTTGACTCATTCTGCAGTTATTACCATAAATCTTGCAAACTCCAAACTTCAACCAGTACAAGTTTTGGAGTTTATAGGGGCTCACCTGGACACACTGAATTTTCAAGAGTTCTTACCACACAACAGAATTCTTATGCTAAGATTACATGTCAATCAGATTCTGTCTCATCATTTTCCTCTAGCCAGACTGATTTTAAGAGCTCTGGAATTGATGGCTGCTGTCATTACATTAATATCAACAGCTCATTTTCATATGAGAATCCTTCAGTGGACTTTACAAGTGCAGTGGCCCATTCTACACCAATCCTTACAATTTCCAATAAAACTGTACAGGGTGTGTAAGGACTTGTTACTATGGTGAATCCGTCCAGCAACATTTGCCAAGGTCACCCCTTTATTCTTCCTCCACCCTTGCCACATTACCACAGATGCCTCCCAGTTGGGGGGGGGGGGTTACTTGGGACTGTTCAAGGCACTTGGACCCCAGTAGAGACCAAATTGCATACAAATGTCCTTGGGATGAGAGCAGTGCTATTAGTGTTGCAGGCCTTCCAGAACTCTCTTCATTTGGGGAAAATTGCTATTCAAATGGACAATATGTCAGTGATTTGGTACATCACCAAGCAGGAGAGAACCAGGTCTTACCCTCTTTGCTGAGAAGCAGTGAGAATTTGGAAGTGGGTGATCTCATCCAACCACTTTCTTATAGTGACGCACATTCCAGGGAAATCAAATGTACTAGTGGACAGGCTCAGCAGAACTATTCTGATGCCTCACTAGTGTTCTGTCAATCAGTTGGTAGCAAACATGATTTTCCACAAGTGGGGTCAGCCTTGCTGTGACCTATTTGCCTCTCCCCTCAGCAGGATTTTTGATCTAATCCTCCATCCAGGACAGTCACTGAGAGATGGTCTAGTCCACATTTGGTCCTCCTGTATTCTTTATGCTTATCCTCCCCACCCTTAATCTCCAAATTTCTTCAGAAAGATTTCAGGTTTAAGAGCAAAGTAATCCTCATTGCTCCTTTTTGGCCTTGGCAGATTTGGTTTCCTTTCCTATGTTCCCATCTAATATGTCCTCCATGGACACTGGACCCAGATCCAGATCTCCTCTCACACCTGTCAGGCCTGACTCATCCAGACATATCAGGCCTCAGATTGACAGCATGGTTTCTCCAATTCCAATGATGGCTAGACATTCCAGGCTTTCCTCTACTGTACAAATAATTTTGTTTTCATCTTAGAAACCCTCTACAAGAAAGATTTATAAAAAGCAAATGGAAAAGATTTTCCTTATTGGCTCAGCAAAGAGGTATGAATCATTTTTCTGCTTCAGTCCATGCTATTTTAGAATTTCTAACATTTCTTTTTCAAGGTGGGGCCAGTTTCTTTACTATTAAAGTTAAACTGGCTGCCATTTCTAATTTTCACACTGGACATAATGCTTTCCCTTTGGCATCATCTAAGCTGTGTAAAGCATTTCTTAAGGGTACTTTTTACTTAGGCCACCTATTAAAGACACTATACCTCCTTGGGATCTTACTATAGTTTTACAGAGTCTGACACAATCACCCTTTGAAATCTCTGCAAAAGTGGACCTCAAATTTATTTCCTGGAAAACAGTTTTTTTCATAGCCATAACTTCTGCAAGGTGAGTCTTTGAACTCCAAGCACTGTCTTCAAAACCACCTTATTTGGTCTTTCTTAAAGACAGAGTAGCCTTCTGTACAAATCCTTCTTTCTTACTCAAGGTTGCTTCAGAAGCAAACATCAATCAAGTCATCAATTTGCCAGTTTTCTTCCCTAACTTTGAGAATAGAGGAGAATATATGCTCCATTCTTTAAATGTACATAGCCAACTTTGTTTATATCTTTATAGAACAAAGGTAATTAGGAAAACTGATTAATTATTCATTTCCTTTGCCAAAAACAAGTTGGGTAAGTCTGTCTCAAAAACTACAATAGCCAAATGGATAACTCATTGTATTTCTCATGTGCACTCCTTAAAAAGTTTGATCTTGCCATGACAACCAAAAGCTCACTCAACTAGGTCAATGGCTATATCACCTGCTTTTTGGTCCAGAGCTTCCATTGATGATATCTGTGCAGCTGCCACTTGATCTAAAGCTCAAACCTTTGTGGCTCATTATACATTGGATATCATCTGTAGGAGTAGAGCTGCATTTGTTTTTCTAGTACTTTGGAACATCCTTCCATGAGGGCCATCCAAGATTACTGTAGCTGGGACTCTGTCTCATTCATTGAGGAATGAATGAAAATAACATCAGATATCTGAGTTATGTACTTACCATAACTATGCATCTGTGTTTTTTATTTTCATTATTCCTCAACTTCTCTCCCACCTTCCCCCTCCCTTGTCTTTGAGAATGACCTGATGGAGTTTGTTAGTTCGTTCTGTTCTATTACATCTGTTTCTATCAGTATTATATTTATATTAACTTTTTTATACATAGCTTAGAGGCAGCAAACTTGATGTGAGGTAAAGCTGTGATCAGGTGCATTGTGGGTAAAGGGAGGAGCTTGAGAGTCAGATCTTAGACTAAAAAAAGTGGTCAAGTCAAATCCAAGGATCAGATCTGAACCTATTTGTTTAGGAACAATGAAAATGGAAAATGCAGATGCATAGTTCTGGTAAGTACATAACTTCAATTTTTATTGGCCCTTTCCTGTAGCGATAAGTAGTTTTGAGTAACTGAAGGAAGCAAAAGAAACATATTAATATAGTTAAAATGTGAATCATTGAGAAACATCTTATGCTGTTGCTTTTATTTTCTTTTTACTAGTCACCCATATACCTAGAGGTAAATTACAATCATTAATGTAGCCCAAACACTCTCTCATGCAGCTGTTCCACTCTGTCAAGCAGCTGTTTATTTCCTTTCTGTGTATCTATACCCCAATATATTTATTTTATTTTTATTTTATTAACCAGGGTAGAGAACTGATCTCCATGGACCTTTTTCAGGTTTGTCCCATGAACACTAAATGGGTAAGTGACTTGTTCAGAGTCACAAATTTAGACATACGGAGGCTGAGGGAATGAAATCTGGACCACAGGAAGTAGGTCGTTAACAGCTCATAGCCTTAATCCACTACAACAACTGCCAATCTTCTGTATCATCCCATTGCCTATTCAGTTTTGTTCTAGATAAGTTTAAATAGTTGGAAGCTACCAAAGCAAAATTAAAAAAAAAATTAACTCTTAAATGTTAAATTCTAATCCTTTGCTGGGAATTGAAATGCCTGCATGCATTAATACAAGGGGAGACATAGTAAAACATAAAGTTATCAGTCTAGAAATTTAAGAGAAGCAATCCCACAGTTTTCTCTGTATTAGCATTTTGGCCTACATGCTGCATCCAAATAAAGTATAAAAACTTGTTAGCATCTGTGGTTCTGTGCTGAGGCTTCCATTCTCTCTCTACTCATCATTTTGTTCTCCGTGCATGCTAATTTCAGATGTGAGTGCTGATACTGCTGGAAAACTTTTGTCATTTCCTTTTATGACATGATGTGACTGTAAAGAAGCAACCTAGAGGTTAATGTTCAGATTAAAATGTGCAAATATGTCAGTCATTTCCTGTGCAGCTTAATACCAGTTGTACAACAACAATCATTAGGCAGCAAAGTTCATAGTAAAACATTACATATAAAATAAGTATAGTGCTATACCCTCAAATGTCAGGTACTCTCCTACTTCATCAAGACTTTATTTAATGGAGTTTCCTGATCATGTACAGTGGGCTGGTGAATTATTATGGTCAAGTCCTTGCAGCCCTGGCCCTCTCTAACAGTATTTGTCCTATGAGTATATGCCACCTTAATGTATCTCTCTCCAGTATCTGTATATCTCTCTTCCTGACCTCTCCTCTCCATTTCCTTGTTTTTTAATGGCTTCTAAGAAAAGCCTTCTACCAGCTAGTGTGCTTACCTTTTAGTTATTTCTGGTTTCTTGTGCATGGAAGTAGTCCCCTTCTTTACCTTTGAATGGTTATCCATGTCATTGTGGCTGGATCTATTAACTTACTGTTCCTTTACTACTGCTCCCAGGGATTCTGTGGTGTCTATCTTTGACTTCTTGCATTCTTTTTGTGGGCTATTTTCTTTTTCATTTCTTTTTCCCTTCAGTGCCTCCTATTCCATGTATTTTCTGGTGATAGTATGTTCTAGACTCTGATTTGGATGGTCTATATGCTGCTGCAGTTCTCTGCACAAGAACATGCGTACATCCATCTTGTTGTCCCATCTCCTGTCCATATAATTCTCTACTAATGCTATAGGATACACAGTGCTTGGCAAAACAACATGTTCCATTAACTGGCTTTTAAGTGTCCCCAGGCCTTTCATCTTTTTATATAACTCAGGGGGAAATCTTCAGCACACATATTCCATGGGACTCCCTTATGTTTCTGGTAATTATGGATAAGCCATTTGTGACTTCTTAAAGAGTCCTTTGCCATTAATACATGCCTTTGCCATGTTTCATGGTATTATTATCTTCATTGTCTATGTTCTCCCTGCATTTCAAGTGAGTATAATATTGGATGATGTAGCATCTTTCTTACTACTGACAGTATAAAATCTCGGAAAGTGGCAATCACATATTCTTTTAGTGGTAATCTATTACAGAAAACACACAAGGAGAGGTAATATTGAGAGCTGTTTTGAAGCCAACCATTTTTCCAGCCTGGTAGTTGGGGGTCTGGCCATCCAACATTTTTAAGTCAAGTCAGTACATCTGTGAATTGATTTACTTTTTTCTTCTGTCATTGATACCTGTTGATTTACCAGAAGAATATATCTTTCTTCTTCCACCGGCTCTTTCTACATGTTTGGTAAATATAATTTGCTTTGTGTATTTCCTATATATGATTAATTGCCTAGTTTATATTTCACTTTTACATTCTACTTCAAGAGATTGAGTAATGTCTTGTGCAATTTAGTAGGTGCCATGAATAAGGAATTTCAGAAAATGCTTTGAAAATGTTTGTGGTCTGTTTCCACATGAACTATAGAAAATGTTCATGGAATTCTCACATATGTGCATTATTTCTAATATATATCCTTTTGCAAATGAGCATGGATATTTTCAAATTTGTAAATGTTCTTGCCCTTTTTAAAAACTGATCTGTTCTCTTATAGGACCACAGCATCTATACCATTGTGACTAGTAACTACTTGCAGTACAAGCTGAAAAAGTTACATCATATTCTTTTAACATTTGACTATCTGTAACTAGTTTCTTCATAATTTTAAAACCAATTTCCTGTTCAAGGCTTCATTCCCAGTTTACATCTTACTCTAGCAGCATTACTGGAAAATGTATTATTTTGTATGTACTGGATGCAAATGTTTGAAGATACTGTATTTTTCCTAGAATATTATGCAATGCCTACTTGTCTATGACTTCCTGTTGTAATTCTGAGACCCATAACTGCATAGCAATGAGCCCTATAGTTATGGAATTACAAAAAAAAAATGCAATAAGCAACCCTAAAGGAAAACGGTGAATGTTGATAATTGCTCTTCTCCTTTATATTTATTTTTTTCACAGGAGAATCCCCCCCCCTTCACCCTAATTATAATCACTATATCCAAGATTTCCTTGTCTCAAAGAAAAGGGAATATACCAAGACATGGCAATATCATACTTAGTGTAGTTCCCCATTTTCACACATTCAACCTTATTATTTCATGACTCACACTTACTTGTCTCATAATTTAAAACATGCAGGCCCTTGCCTACTGACCTTCATATTTGCACAGTTTTTCAGATTTTACTCTCAATCATATTTCATTCTCTTTGACATTAAATTATGATCCATGTATTTCAGATTTGACATGCTTATTTTAGTTTTGGCCATGTTTTATTTGGAAATGTGTAGTCTTAATCTATTCATCACCTAATTAAGTCTCTTGTTATGTTCTTATATCTCCTCCCACACTAACAGATCATAATTTCTATTTGCAACATTTTACAAGTCTTCAGTTACCTGTTCAACAGCTGTTTGGAATTCCTCTAGTGCTGATGAAATACCAAAAAGAACTCTAAGGGAATCTTAGGGCATATTAAACTCACACAATTTGGAACTCGCTTCATTTAGTCTTATCTGGCAGAAACCCTGATAGCCTCTAATACTGAAAATAATTTAACATAAGAAATTCTTGAAACAATCTCTTAAATTGTATTCACTGGATGTTAGTATAAATTTGTAAAGTTGTTCTCATTTAGATCAACATAAATGTGAATCTTGTCTTTATCCATTTTGTTAGCTGTAATTGATTCTCATTGACAATTAAGACTTCCATTTACTGTAGTTCTTGATTTGCTTTAGTCCTTTTAGCTCTTAGTATTTTCCTAGAAGCATTCATTACATATACTACATTAGGATTTATTTTTATATGATATTCTCCTGGCAAATTTCCTAGGCCTCTTAATAAGTCAGCATAGTCACGCAGAATATCATTACTGTCATGATGCAAAGTATCTGAAAAGCATACAGTCAGTTGTTTGTTATAAAAGTGCTAGTAGCACAGCTATTCAGGCATAATTGTTTAAGGTGATATTTGGTTGTCTGCTGATTCTCAGTCATATAGGAATAATTTGCTCTTGCTCAAAATGCTTCACTCTGAAATGTCTCCAAGCCTGTAACATCCCAAAGAAAAAGTGTGAGAAATGTTTTATGCATCTTTTAGTGATTTCTTATTCTTATCAGATGCAAAGATCTTGGAATGCTAATACTAAAGAAAGGAGATACAAAGTAATGTATCCTACATATGGGCAAGTAAGAGAACTTAAACTAATGCAATTTATGAGCTTTGTATTGTGTTTAATATGCTCACGTACTGTTCATCCGTGCAAACATATTATGTACTTGTGTACTTGGACTGTTGGTTTTATGCAGTTTTTGAAGGCTGCTTATTTTTTCAAACATGTAGTCTCAAGGAGTCATAGAGGATCCTTTCTGAAACATCCCTCTGATTGTACAAATGATTTTACATACATGTTTTCTTTGCTTATATACTGTGAATTTGTTTAGGCATTGATAGCTTCTACTAAACAGAGTGATACAAAATAGTGGAATTAACTGCTTGAAGTCCTTCAATAAAAAAAGAGTTTTGTGCATCTGAGTTTTAAATTCATATCAGCAGCTATGGACCTAATGATGCCAACCTGTGTCTAGAATGGATTAACCATGGGCTCACATTTCTCTGTTCTGTGTGTTGGTATCCCACTTGTTTAAAATTATTTTTAGAAAAAAATATTATACTATGTATATGTGACTTGCTTAAGTTCAGCATTCTGTCCTGTGCTTCTCAATATTTGTTTTCAACAACTTGCACTCTCACCACAGAGCTTCTGATGCATTCTTTGACAGGTTATAGTCATGTTTCTATTTAGTAACATGGATATTCATTTGACTACACATTTCTGCTTTTATACATTTTAACACAAGATAGATTCTGCAAGACTGATTAAATGAAGAACAAAGTTTCATGTCCTTATTATAGCCATGGCTACTGCATGAAGCATGATTAATTAAAATTGTTTGAGAATTAGTGTGGTCCATTTTTATTTTTCATGTGGATCTATCTCTCTCTC
Organism: Protopterus annectens; assembly: GCF_019279795.1. Lineage (NCBI taxonomy): Eukaryota > Metazoa > Chordata > Ceratodontiformes > Protopteridae > Protopterus > Protopterus annectens. Next base: position 459,398,438 of record NC_056738.1, read on the forward strand.
TCTCTCTCACATCCATTACTCTTCTGACACATCCTGAGTTAAGTTCTTATTTTTCACCTTACTGTTTGACTTACATTTTATTTTACATTATTCCCTTTTCCTGGTTATTTTAACTGTGTACTAGTAACTTTAGTTGTTCTGGATATATCAGTTGTTTTTGTTAAGATCAGATCTGTTTTTCCTTTAAAAGGCTAGCCCTTATTTTATCAATTGTTTTACCACAAATCATTATCAGGTCTATTGCAAGTACTTAAATGCTATTTTCTCATGACACACTTGCTCTTTGCCACTTGCTCATAAAGGCAAGGACTCTAATGCTCACTAACTTGATTTCCTGTAACTATTTAGACCTTACAGCATACTATCCTACAAAACTGCATAGCCATATCAGAATTCTATGTCTTACTGTAAATGCCCTTCTTACTCCTTAACCCTAAACCTCTCTTCCCTTTGCCTAAGTCTAAAACCCCTTCTGCTCCCTAACCTAAGGGTGCCTAACCCTAAGACTCCCTGCACAATCCCTAAAGCTAAAATCCCATACCCACTCCCTAACTCTAGTACTCCCTTCTTACTCCCTAACCCTAAAACTCCCTTCCTGCTCCCTAAACCTAAAACTGCCTTCCTGACCTTTGCCCTAATCTACACTTCCACCCCCTCCCACTCCCTCACTATGGCCACCACACTCATATCAGTTGAACTTGAATAATGTGTTCAGGTAAGCTGCAGCAGTCGCTTGCCTGAACTTGCATTTGAGTTTGAACGTGAGGAGAGTGGCAGTCTGCCCTAGCTACAAGATGGTCAAGTCCCTGGCTTTAAGGTGGTAGTCTTCAAATACCTGAATACTTGACTACTTGTAGAACATCCATTATTTTTTCTTAACAATGCGTCACACAGCTTCATATTAGAAATAATCACCACAAAAGTAATGCCATACTTTCTTTAATAGGCATTATAAGACACAGGAAACAACCTTCAAAAAAGTAGGGCAATGCTGTCTCTAATAGGCATTATAAGATTTCAGTAAATCACCTATGTTGATGCTACTGACCATGTTAAGTTTAATTTAAATGACGCTGTGTTAGATGTATGCTTTGATGACCTAATGCAGGCTGGTAAGGAGCTGTTAGCTGATGCGTTTGGGGATTTGGATGATTTCACTTATATTGTGGTGGTGGAATAACCTTAGCAAAAGGAAGAGAATAAGTAGTATAAAGGGACAGGATTTTGGCAGATGGGCCCTTACCTGCATCACAGCATGACCCCTCCCCAGTTTATTTTACTGAGGATTATATGGCAATTTGCTCTGTGTGATGCAAATCACCATATGGCCATTCTCTGTGCACTGTCTGCACTTTTTGTGGCCATTTCTTCCAAGAACATGTGTGTAGTATCCTCATTTTAAAGTAAGGCTGTTCATATATTAATTTATACGTAGTGCATGGGGCATTGTGATTATGTTAAAAAATCAGCTAAATTACATCCTGATTCATCACTATCCTAGTGCCAAACTCAACTTTAACAGTGTTTAAATGGGTGCTTAACAATTGTTAAGCACCCCCTGCACACTGCTGGCATCAAGACTACACTAAAGCAGACATCGCTGACCAGTAAACAGCAGCAGCAGGACATGAAATGGCTTTGTTTCAACTGCCATTTCTGCTTGCTGTCTCCTAAAGTTCACAGAGCATTTTGAACTGTGCTTCCCTTAGACAGGGAATACATAAAGACATCGACGGCTTTCCCACTGCCTTATTGACTGTCAAATCTGTCATAACAGATTGCATTTTTGTTTTGCTTTTTTAATCCTACTTTTTACTAGTTAGTAGTACATGGAGCAAATAAATCGGCATGCACTACAAAGAATTATGATTGGGTCTTCACTCTCGAGGTGAATTTCATGGCATCCATGTCTTAAACCCATAATATGTATGCTACAATTGGTGACCCCCTCATAATTTTCTGTTTTATGTTTTGATTAACTGAGAAAGGGCCAGATGTGGCTATCCCATTTTCAGTAGAGTTCCACTTGAGAAAAGCCTGGTACATTAACTGTTATGCAGCATTACAACATTTACCATTTTAAAGTTAAAAGAAACAAAAAACCCTTAACAATACTATCATATACAGTTTGCTTATATTGTCGGTACCTTTTTTTTTAGTGAGCTATTTTTAGCAACCAAGCCTTAGCCAGGAGTTTAAATATCCAATGACAAAAATATTAAAGCTGCAGGATCTACATGTTGACAAACAGAAAGCTACAGAAAGATGACCAGTAAGGGCAAGTTGGCAAAACTTGGAATTCACTGCCAACCTATCTTACCCTCCAACCCTTCCTACGTCTCTTCAAAAAAAGGCCTCAAATAGTATTTCAAAATGCACTGGCTTTGTCCCCGTACCAACCCTGATTAAGCTCCATAGTTATTACCCTACCTAGATAGTATTGTAAGCACTTATTACTCAGAACTGTTTGTTGCAACCTGATGATTTTGTTTAAACTGACAAACTGTGTAACTTGAGAGTCCCTGTTGGGGGGCTTCACTAAACCAACTTGTAAATATGCTTGACTCTTTGTCTGATATTTTACTATATATCTGAACTTCTGTGTAATCTTTATATTCTGTAACTGGAGCTTTTCTCCCCGGGCCTCTGCTGAAAATGAACATATATCCAGTCAGATTATCCCGGTCAACATTATTTTTTTTTTTTTTTTAGAAGTGTATAGATATGTATAATGATTCTATGTAACTGTTGGAAGCATTCATGTACATATTGTAAGTAGTTGGTAGTACTGTATTAGTTGTTTGGAAAAAATAAAATAAAGAATTATTATTGGAAAAAAAAAAAAATAAAATAAATAAACAAATAAATAAATAAAATAAAATAAAATAAATAAGGGCCATTATAGAACCACAGTGTAAAAGAAGACATCCTCAGTAATACATTTCTAACTTAGATACAGCATAAATACTGTAACTGATGATGTCTAAAGTTAATAATTATGCTTTAACTGCACAGAATAACTTTTTACTGCTCCAGTTTTTTCATTAGCAGAAATATACTGACTATAACTTGTACAAGTATTGGACATACCAGAGGGGACAAGAAACTGAAGGCATGATGACATTCACATATATTTTATTTTGCTACAGTAGTTTGCTGACATTTTCAGAGATACAAAGCAAAGCAAGTTACTCATGCAGTTGCAAACCTGGATTTAATGCAGTATGGTTTATCATTTTGTACAGTAGAAGCCAACTTAAAATTTTAAAATCGCACCTTATAATTTGTATTTGACTGAGACATTAACTAAAAAATGTGGGAAGACATACAGAATCTAAAACAAAGAAATAAAAGAAAAGATTGATTTGGATATAAAAAGACGACTACATGATTATTTAAGTTGAACAGTGGTACTAGTGATACATTTTGATATGAAAGTAAAGCAAAGAAACGTGTGTTTTAGCAGTAGGAAGATAACACATATTTCTGAAAATAATTCTAAGATGTTTCTGTAGTGTGTCTCCTTCCTTTTTGTAAAGTACTAGAAACAGGAACTAAGTATGCACTTCCTTTATTGATATTTTCTTTTTTTAGTTTTTTTTGCAATGGACTCAGTCAGACGTATGTGACATTACTTAGCTGCAAGTAATCTACACTCTTGCCTGTGTGTTAGCTTTGATCTTCACTGTGATCCATAGTCTGCTGGCTTTGATCTTCACCAAGAGCCATAGAAGGTTAATGCATTGTACAAATTCCTTAGCATAAAGTTCCCCATGTTATAACCAAAGAAATTTCTCAAATCTTGTTAAAACATAACAAGTCATAACCACCTTCAGATCCTTTACAAAAGGACTTCATTAGAATAACCTCAATCTACATTTCCCCCACAGGCTTCTTAAAAAATTATTCAATCTTCCTTCCCAGCAGGCCCCACTGTCAAGTACTCCAATTATCCACAAAGACACTGTCACCGATGCACCACCTTTCCAATTCCATGCAATCTCCACAAAAGACATAATCAAACAGTTTGAAAAAAATTCTCACTGATAATGACCCCCCCCCCCTCCCCAAGGAACAACCACCCTCAGCTCCTTACAAGTCATGTTAAGAATAGCAGCAGGCGTAGTAACATAACAGCATGAGGTGGGAGCTGCTGTCAGAACTAGTGTCTCACACTTTGTGGTTATTTGTATCACTGGAGGCTGTAATGGCAGTTCCTGATATACTACTAGCTCACAGCCTACTGTGTAGTTAATGTACATTGTCCTACAAGCAATGAAGCACAGTCATCATTGCCACAATGCTGTGGGTTGTGGTCATTTGTTCCTTGGTCATTGATATGCAAATCTTCTGGTTAATTCCAAATGTTGTAGCCATATCAGGACAGTCTTGGAGTCATGGTAGTGCCATACTCCCACATCTCTGCTATATGGTGGGTATTACCACCTTAGTGGCTGTGCACATATCATATGCTTTGTGGGCTGGAGATGCATGTGGAACCCATGAGAGACACACAGGTACAAGATGTCTGTTATGCACTCATGAAGCTTTGTGTTAATCCTGAACTTTTAGAATGTCTTTTGAAATGGTGGATGCGGGTGATCCCTCCCTCACTAGTGTTGCAGTCAATGCCATCTTGTTATCACACCATGCTTCTTGCATGCTGCCATTATCATCAGCCAAAAGTGTCCTTATGACATCAGGCCTTTGTTGTCTTGTTGTGGTGAAGCATCCATCAGTGAGACCTGCAAAACTATGGACACATATGACACCACAATCAGCCCACACAGTTATGTCTTTATAACCCACTGTGGCATGTGAATTCATGTACATGAATACACTGCTGTAGTATATGGTTGCAGACTGAAGTGCCTGGAAGGACATATATATATATATATATATATATATATATATATATATATATAGATAGATATATCTACAGGTGGACCTTGATGAATATGTGCTATAGTGTACTATAATGGCCATTAGCCTGCTACTTTTCCTACTGACACATGTGGTTGATATCCTCATACTCAGTCTCTGGTGAAGGCTTAGGACACAAGAAGAAGTATAGTCCTTAATGAGTCACCATTACTATACATTCCCATTGCATGCCCACCCATCAGACATATACGATGAGTGTACATGAAAATGGGAAGTTAGGACATACATAATACCCCCCAGCAGTAATATGATGCTGCACTGGGATGCTTCAGTCTCCTCCCTGTCCTAGAACATACATCAGTCGTGGGGATGGAGAGGACAGCCCGGTAAAACCAGTGGATGAGGAGAAGAACCACTGGCAGCCAATGATGCAGAAAAAAACACTGGGAAGCTCCAAGCATACAGAGGCTTTACTGAAATTCCTCAGTTTTGAAGTTGCACATTTGTAAGCAGAATCGTGTGTCCCCGTTCTCTCTCCAAAGTGTCCCAAAAACATGAACTACTGAACTACCCACATGCATAGTGTGACTCTGTAAAAATAGTAACTGACTTGTTTTTGGCAATTTTACAGGCTTTGGTAATTTATTTATTTGCAGTTGGTTTACCAGGATAGTCCATTGGGCCAAGATGAACCCGTTTTCAATGGAGTCCTGGGGAGAAAAGCTCCAGAAACAAGGTTACATAGTTTTAGATATATAATACAATATTAACAAACAAATTACACAGTTAGAGCATCATACTGGTGATGACTGTTACAGCTGGTACATACTATAGAAGTGATTCAGATTGCATTATTTACAGAATTCAAATTGCAGTATTTACAGAATTGTACAGATTACTGTTTGTAGATGGTACATAGTATAAAAGTGATTCATATTGCAGCATTTATAGAATTATACAGATTACTGTTTGAACACACATAATCAATGGAACATTACAGGTGGTACCTACTATAAAAGTAATTCATGTTTCAGTATTTACACATTAAGAGTATATCTTTCAAGTGACATTACTGATGAAATCGCCTAGGCATTTTGAGTTAGGTTGCTAGGTAAGGGATAGAAAAATGATTTTGATTTGAGATTAGGCAGCTAGTTAAAGGATGGAAGTTACTACAATAGGAGAGGCTGATACAAGGAAGCTTATTAGCAGGAGGAGGAAGGAAGTAAGGCGGTCTTGAATTATGAAGGGTGGGTGCAAGAGCATTGAATTATGAAGGGTGGGTGCAAGAGCATTCCCACTGGGTTAGTAGATGATAGTAAAGAGATTTTTTGAATGTAAAGTGGTTGAAGGTGGTACGAATAGCTGGAGGTCGGGAGTTCCAGAGACGTGCTAAACTATAGGATAGGAGATTTTTACCTGGGGGACGTAATGGTATTTATAGCTCAAGTAGGTTCTGGTTATTGGTTCTGAGTTCTCTGTTGGGGAGGTGCATTTTAAAAGCAGGGGAAAGAGATGGGCAAAGGAAGGATTTAAAGATGAGCTCATGGGCAAGAGTGAGTTGGGAATAGATGAGTCGGTTGGGTAGTTCTAACCATACTAGTTTGTGGAGAGAAGAACAATGGTGAGTAGATGCTTTGTGGCCATTAGCAAATTTAGCTATTTTATTGTAGCATGAGGAAAGTTGTGTTTTGAGGGAAGATTGTAGGTTAGTCAGGAGTGGGGCTCCATGTAGAAGAGAGGGACTAAGGAATGTGGAAGAGAGAGTGATTTTAGTAGAGGGTGTAAGGAAACGATTTTGTCAGTAGAGCATGCCTAGTTTTTGATGAGTTTTTTTGATATTTAGTTGTATGTGGGAGTTGAATTTAAACTGACTATCGATTTGAACCCCAAGTAACTTAGTCTCTGGCACTAATTCCAAGGATGTGTTATTGTTACAGGTGATTAAGAAAGAGTTTGGGTTGACAGAGATGTGTTTAGAGGGAGTAAATACCATTAATTTGGTTTTAGAGGCATTTAATGCTAGGTGTTTTTTTTTCATCCATTGTTCAGTGATAGAGAATGCATCTTGTGTAAGTTTTTGGAATACTGGGATGAATGTGGCAGAGCAAATAATAGTTGAATCGTCTGCATATTGAATAATATTAGAGAATGGGATAGAATTACTGAAATCATTTATGAAGATGTTAAATAGTAGAGAACCCAATATGGAGCCTTGGGTGACCCCAGTTGGGGTGCTTAGGAATGAGGAAGTGGCTTTTTTCCATTAAAAGCTTGAGATCTATTAGATAAGTAACTAGAGAACCAATGAACAGCAACAAGAAAAAAACTTTGAAATAACAATGCGGCAAACCTAAACCCCTTTTTCCGCTGGCAGAAAATCTTTTTAAATGGAACCACAAATAGAGTTACGTTGACTTCAAGCAATCCAAAAAAAGCTGAAATAGCAGGCACCGGTCAAACCAAAATGAAACTTCTTTAATCCAAACAGCAGAGAAATCCAACACAAGCGCTTTCGCCCGTTCGTAACGGGCTTTTTCAAGTGTAATAATCCCACAACCAAGCAGTGCTTTTATATCATTTAAACCCCGTGTGGCATTAAACAATTAGTGTAAATTAATTGAATAATTATTAAAAAATCAAACAATAAATTTGAAAGTCCTATTAATCATATTAAAAATAGTTTTGCCAAGCATCGCATTACATTGCTTCTTCCTTAAAAAGTGAAACATTCATTTTAAAATGCGTTAATAAACTTTTTTTAGAAATGATGATGCACAACTAACATTTAGGTATCCTGTTGCAGCACAATGTTAAAACAATTACTAAAATGTTTAAAACATTAAATTCAAACAGTTGGAAATGCATCAATATTTTTAACATAAATTAATCTATGTATTCAATTGAATGAATTCCACTTTCTTGGAAATATATAACAATCTTCTGGTTCAGAAAAAACATGACAACAGACACACAAGCCATATTTGTATAATATAAAATATAATATAATATAATATCAAAATTTAAATAAATACAATATTAATTGTGCAATATAAAAATATATCATTTTAAAAATGTATTTGTTGTAAAAATCATGTACTAAATGATCTGTAAAATGCTATAAAATGCTACTTCATTCCAAACATCAATTCAAATGTTAAAAATGCATAACAAAAGTCTTACTATAACTTATTCCTTTTAGCTTTTAGGATACTAGTCACACTAATCCCCTCATTTAAACCTGGACACTTGGTTGCATTTAGTTTCAATTGCCACATTAATTCTTTTATGTTGAGAGCAGTCTCCCAATCCCCTCCTCTCAAATCCTGAGTCACCTTGTCCAGTACAAAAAACCTAATAGACATATTTGCACAGTTCAAAGAATGTTTAAAGAAAGCATTAGTTTCTTTTTTTGTTTTCACATCATTTATGTGCTCATATATTCTGCGTTTCAGCTCCCTTTCCATTTTTCCCACATAAAATGATGGGCAATTTTGACAAAATCCTAGATAAACAACCCCCGATGAATTACAAGAAAAGTGATGTTTAGATGTTAATGTAATATTACGAGAAGTAATATACACCTGCTCACTATTACAAATAAATGAACATTGATGGCATCTGCCACATGGAAAGGTTCCTTTCCTTTTAACCATGACATTCTCTTGAATTTTGTCTTTACTGTGCATATTTTGCTCAAATATACCCTTTAGGTTAATATTTCTTTTCCTAATAAAAGAAACTTTACTTGGAAGAATATTTATGAATTTGTCCTGCATGGAAACAATTGGCCATAGGCTCTTTATAGTATTTTCAATGAAACCTGCATCCTGGGAATATGTATATACAAAGTTGTTATGTATCTCATAATCTGAAACATCTTGCCTCTTAGGAATAGTTGTCCCTGTTCCCAACAGTGGAGGAAAATGCTGGTCCCTTTTCTCAAGAATTTCATTCAATATATTTTGAAAGAATACATGTGGATACCCTCTACTTAAAAATGCCTTTCTAAGAAACTCAACTTCATCCAGAAATAATTCATGGGTATTACACATTCTGGAAGCTCGTACTAATTGTCCCTTAATGATGCCCTTTTTAATATATGGAGGGTGCCCACTATCAAAATGCAAGTACGAATTACAATGTGTGTCCTTCCTGAAAATTTGAGAAACAAAACCTTTTTTGTTCAAATTTTTAGTTAATTTTATGTCCAGATAATGTAAAGTCATGTCATTTATCTCATAGGTAAAACGTAAGAAATTTGTAGTGTTTGACAAGTAATCCATGAATTTAACAAATTGCTCCCTGGAACCCGACCACAGAATACAAATATCGTCTAAAAATCTTTTGTAAAAACTAATATGTTTTCTCCAGTCTGTAGAATGAATAAATTCTAGTTCCCATTTATGTAGAACTATATTTGCATACGTTGTAGTGCAGGGGGCCCCCATAGCCACCCCACTCTTCTGTTTAAAGAACTCTCCATTGAAAAATATAAAGTTGTTGTAAAGGATTATTCTCATAAAATCCAGTATTGTATTAATTAAACCATTGCTAAGCCCCGATTCCTTACTAATTGCTTCACCAAACCAATCCAAACCCTGTTCATGCGGGATACTGGGGAATAATTCTACAATATCTATTGTGACCATATATATAACTAGAGAACCAGTTTAATGAGGAAGGACATAAGTTAAGTTGGGAGAGTTTATCAAGGAGTAGTTTATGAGAGATAGTGTCAAAGGCTTTTGAGAGGTCCAGTAGTAGGGTAGAAACAATCTGTCCAGAGTCCCTGGCCTTGTTTACGGTTTCTAAGAAGGAGAGGAGGGCTGTCATAGTACTATGGCCGGGTCTGAAGCCATGCTGGGTTGGAGTCAGCAGGTGATTGTCTAAGAGATAAGGAAAGAGCTGCAAATGGATACACTTTTCAAGGAGTTTAGAAATGGGAGACAGAATAGTTATGGGACGGAAGTTTGTAGTATGATTATTATTGCCACCTTTATGCAAAGGTATGATAAAGGCCTTTTTCCAGATTTGGGGTACTTTGCTTTCTTGGATCGAGTGGTTAATTAGTATACTCATAGGGTAGGCAATGGTTTTAGCTGCTATGCTAAGATAGTATGAAGGAATATTGTCTGGGGCATTAGAACAAGGCTTTGGTTTCTGGATCAGTTTTTTTATAGTAGATGTGGGGATAGGTTTTAGTGAGAAAGTAGGAGAAAGGGGGGTGAGGTATTAGAGGGTGGTGGTCTTGGGGAGGGAAAGAGAGAGGTAGTCGGAGTGGAGGGAGGGGTATGGGAGAATTGGGGTGAGGTCGGAGATGTGGCGGTGTCAGTGAATGATGAGGTTAGCTTGGAAATAGAGTTTATAAAAAAAGAGTTGAATTGTGTAGCCAAGTCAATGTCAGAAGCATTGGGGTCTGGGCTGCGGTTGGCTGTTTTGCCAGGATTGATAAGGGTAGAGATTCCTTTCCAGAATTTTTGAGGATTTGTTTTATTAGTATTTTGGAGTATGGGAAAGTAGTTTTGTCGATCTTTAATAACAAGCCTTTTTATTTTGTTTCTGAGTGTTTTAAATTCATTATGGGTGAGTGGGGATTTATTTTTATGGTAAAGTGTCCAGGCCTTATCTCTATGTCGCATGGCTGTTAGTGTGTCTTTGGTTAACCAGGGGGTAGTTTTTAGTTTTATTCTTTTAGTCTAGAAGGTTCAGGAAGGTTGTGTTGAAATGGGCCACAGCATTGTCTAGGGGTAAAGCTTTTAGGATGTTCCAGTCAACTAGTTTGAGAGAGTCAGAGAAAGCTATTGGGTTGAAGTTTTTATGGTTGCAGGTAGTAATGTAGTTATGAGTTCTCTGTATAGGCACTTGTAGTCGATATGTGAAGATAGGTAGGTGGTCACTAAGGGAGTCTGGAAGGGTACCACTGTCAGAGAAGTAATGAGGGTGAGAGACTAGAATCCAGTCTAGAATGCTACCCTTGGAGAGAGTTTTGAGGGGTGAGTTATGTCGTTAATTAGTTGTGAGAAGCTGTAAAGGTTGATATTGAGTGGGTTTAAGGGAGAATGAATGGCTGACCAATTGATATTGGTGTCACCCAAAATTATGATTTCATTGTTAATGTTGGTGGAGAGCCAGTAAAGAATATTCTCTAGTGTGGTAATATTGTCACCAGGGGGAATGTAAAGGGAGGCTATATATATATGCTTGTATTTATTGACTTGGAGTAGTGATAGGAGTAGTTCAGCATTATTAAAAATGGGAATGGGTTTGTTATAAGGGGTGACTGACAAGGAGGATGAGTATAGTAAGGCAACCCTGCCTCCTTTTTTTTTGGGTCTGTCTTTTGTGATGATTGAGTAATTTGGTGGTATAATTTCATGATCCTTTATGTGGGGTTTTAACCAAGTTTCAGAGATAGATAGGATATTGGGTTTATTATGTGTGAGCCAAGCATGAAGGTTTGGTACTTTGTTGACTATACTTTGAGAGTTTAGAGAGGTGAATAGTATGGATTTATCTGTATTGATAGAGATGGAGGGGCCTGGGTTGGGTTGGATATCTCCTGACAGTAGTGAGGTAATTAGATAAAGGGTTAGGTTGGAGAGATATTTGGATGCTTAAAGTTTAGGTTGGTCTTTATTATTGAGTAAAGGGTTTGTTAGCAACTATGGTATTAAGGTTAATTTGAGTGTTGATAAGTTTATAAGCAAAGAAAAGATGGTTTTGTATAGGATAAATATGTGGAGATATTGTGGGGTGTGCTTTTAAAGGAGGTGAGTTGAGATGTATTGTTATGTGGAAGGCCTGTGAGTGGTTAAAGTATTTGGGCTGGGTGAGGTAGTGAATGTAGACTATACTGAGGAGAAGTAGTAGTAGAGTATAGGAGGATATAGGTTTTGGGAGCATTATGAAGATGGGTCTGAAAGGTAGAGGATGTAGATGGTAGTAAGCAGTTGGTAGGTTATTGCAAGTAAGTTTAGGAGGGTTCTGTGTACTGGAGGTAGTTATGTGTCTGAGTACTTGTGGGAGGAGGTTAGGTTATAGAAAGTAAGTTTAGGAGGGTCCTGTGTACTGGAGGTAGTTATGTGTCTGAGTAATTGTGGGAGGAGGAATATAGTAATTTTATATGGGTGGAGTAAGGGGGGGGTGTAGGCTTGAGTAGAGGAGACTAATTGGTGGGATAGGGTTTTCTAGGGGGAGGAGTGCTGGTTAGAGTGGGTGTGGGAGGGAGTGGCTATAGAGAGAGTAATGGAGTATAACTGGATAGGTGATATCGTAGGTGTGGTTGTGGAGGTATAAATATAGATGTAGTGGGGGCGGGTGAGAATTGGGGGCAGGGTAGGGTAGCGGAGTGAGCCCGTAGGGCGAACGGAGCGGGAAGAGCCAAGGAAGACAGAAGAGGGTGAGAAACTATCAGTAGAACTGCTAAGTGGAGAAGGTAAGTACAGTAATGATGTACAAGTGAGAGGTATACATAGTTCACTAAAGAAAAACAGTCATAAGTCATAGTGAAATGACAGCTTCACACTTTCCCCAACATACATTGTGTCTCTAGCTACACAGGTCTTAGGCTTATTTTATATTAAACTGGCAGGTTTTGCATAGTAACGGCCATCTGCTTTGGGAAGAACATCCAACATGTAAAATACATCAGAGGTAAAGCACAGCAGTGCTAACTTAAACACAACATTTACACACTTAAACATGACATAATTTAATTCTGGAGTCTCATTGTCTCAGGATAACTCAGAACTCAATGCACAGGGGGTGACTTCAGCAGGTGACAATCAATAAGCAATGTATGTGTGATGTCACAGCGAATCTGCATGGCATGTCTATCATGCATCATATGCATACTACATCACAGCCACTGAGCATGTCAATCACTGTGGTCACACCCAGTTTTGCACAAAAAACGAGGAGGGATACTGTTGTAAAACAAAGCACCTCAGCAACCTACTCTTTTCCATCTATCCCATCCTCAGCCACCCCTCATTACCTTCCCCAACTACCTTTCTTTTGTAAGACCTAAGAGAAAGGGCTCGCTCCCCACAATTAAACCCCCAGTCTTCCATGTCTTATGGTTACCTTTCTGTTTTTACCTCTTTTTGCTGTTGTCTCCTTTCCTAGTTTTATTAGCTCTCAGATGTGAAATGTACTCCTAGGTAATGAAAAAAATAGTTATGCCAACAAAACTGTTTTACCTGGGAGCCAGGACCAAATCTTGTGCTTTGTTCAAATATAAATTAGTTATTCTAGTTAAAAAATAATGTTATATAGCGAACCACTGATTAAATGACCAAAACTGCTTTGTTGTGCAGGTAAATAATGTGTCCCTGAGATGGAAGAGTAAACCATTGCTATGTCCGACTCTAAACCGGTTACAAGTGGCATCCCACAGGGCTCAGTCCTGGGACCCCTCTTGTTCAGTATATACTTCTCTGAGGTACAGGCTAGCATGGGAGGACTGTGGCTGACCAAGTTCGCAGATGATTGCAAGTTGGGAGCCATAATCGACTCTCCGGCTGACACAAGCATCCTCCAGAAGGGTCTTACGGAGATGGATACCTGGTGTCAGAACCATGGCCTCAAGCTAAATGCCAAAAAGTGCATAGTCATCCCCTTTGGGAAAAATAAAGTGCCCACAATCTACCACATAGTAGGTAATCCACTAAGTACGTTAGAAGTAATTAAGGATCTGGGGACCCAAGTAGATAGTAACCTCTCCTTTGACAATCACATTGCCAAAGTGATTAGACAAACCTTCTACATAGCTCACCTAATCACAAAAGGGTTCACATCTAGATCAAGAGAGGTCATTGTGCCTCTCTACTCATCGCTCATCAGGCCCTTAATTGAGTACAATGCCCCATTTGGGATGTATCTTACCCGACACCTGCAACAGCTGGAGAGACCTCAAAATTACCCCACCAAGAGGATCATGGGCCTCAAACATATGCCCTATGCTGCTCAACTAAAGAAACTCCAGCTCTACTCAACTGCTTACCGCCTACTCAGAGGCTATCTCTGCCTGATGTACAAGGCCATGTCTAACCCGGAATTGATGGACATGCTCCACCTCAAGAAAGCCAAATCCATTAGAGCTACACGCTCTATGGATTTAAACCTCAGCACAACAATAAATAGGACATGCTGGAGGGATAGATTCATATCGCAGAGGCTTTCCTTGCTCTGGAATAGAATCCCAGTTCATGTTAGGCAGAGCTTCTCGCTGTCCCTCTTGAAGCGAAATCTTGATGAGTGGATGGGAAATCATAAATTTACTCCTGGGATCACTTCTGTACTGCGGTGGTGGTGCTGTGGTAGCGTTGTTGCCTCACAGTTAGATGTTGCCCGTTTGATTCTCAGTTAGAGCGTCTTCTGTGTGGCGACATGCGTGAATAGGCATTCCTTCATTGAAGGTTGTGCATTAGGCCTGGCAAGCCAGCACATAAAAATCTACTGCCAATCATTAGCGGACCGGAGTTCCGCTGTGGCGACCCCTAACCAGTTAAAGCCGAAAGACACAAACAAACTCCTGGGATCACTTCTATGGCCTTACTGGACAGAGGCTCAGGAATCTAGTCTTAAAGGGTGGCAAAAGCCAACACATTCTGGCTAGGCTTCTAAATTCCCTTGGGCAGATAGCCTAGTACCTACCTATGAACCTATGAACCTATGAATGTTTGCAGCTTCTGAGGCAGGTGACCGAGAACAGTAACTGCTTATTTTTTTAATTGCTTCCAACATTTGAAACTATGATGTTTGATATGCAGTTTCTTTATATGGTAGGTTAGATGACTCAGAATGATTTATTAACGATAATAAAATTACTCCAATATTCTTTTTCAGTGAAAATCTGTGGATAGTTAAAATTAAAAGTGGTAACCAGCATGTGTGATGGATTACACCATAGTGGATACTTAATTCCCTGTATTCAGTACTGTGAAACCTTTCACAGTCATTCCATCAAATTGTTGCCAGAATCTGAAATGGCAGACAACCCAGAAACTTTTGCAGTATAGTACAAAATCCCCTGCTCCAGACTGTTGCGATGTATCCTCATTTCTGTTGCTTCTACAGCTGTCTTGTTTTTTGTTAATATCTAAAATCTCTGTTAGGAGTTGTGTTGTAGTAATTTCCTGAATATTTTTTTTTTCTGTCTGTATCTGTGAAGCTGTCAACTCCAACATGATTTGTATAGTTTTATCTGTGATGTTTCAGCACTGCTATGGATGTTTAATAACATAACAGCATAGCTCAAATACATATGATGTGAACACAGTGCAGTAAAACCATTTGATGTCTGACTTACTAAGATTTATATTGTAGTTAAAGATGCAGCTGGCTAATTCTGGGTTTCCTCTGGAATGTCACACTTGTCTTTTTTACTTGCAGCTCCGCTGAAAGGAGCTGACAAGAAAATTACCCATGAAGAAAAGAAGATGCACAATATTGCTTTCTTATTGAGAGTACTGAATTTATATGTTTGGAACTATATTAATCTGTATTTCCTGATGTATATGTCATGGTAAAAGTATGTCATTACAAAAAGGAAAAAATAATTGAGCCCATTGCTTATATGAATTGCAGACTGATTTTTCAATGTTCACTTATAAGGTTTGCATTTGAAATAAGGTTGCTTCTTTCCTGAAGAACTCATGGAAAATACAGCTATCACATATTGGGAATGCAATATTTTCAGGTTAATTTAAGTAATACTGAATTCCTTGGGCTAGGCTAGAGGCAGACACTTTGATTTACTAAAGGTGATGTAAGACTTGTACAAGGCTTTAAAACAGATCCAGGTGTTACAGCAATTATGCTGAAAGCTTATTTATTTCTTAATACA
Source organism: Protopterus annectens (assembly GCF_019279795.1). NCBI lineage: Eukaryota > Metazoa > Chordata > Ceratodontiformes > Protopteridae > Protopterus > Protopterus annectens. The sequence goes on from NC_056738.1 coordinate 459,414,174, forward strand.
GATAATCAGGTGCATCTACAAGCACTTAAATAAAGTGAAGTGTTGTTGCATGCTACAAAAAGACTGATCTTGCCTAACTTGAAACAAACAGTCATTAATGAAGGAATACTGTGAACTTTACACATACTGTGTGAATTGATAAACATTTGAAATGTCTGGACCCGCTAAACCAAGTTCCAAAACACAGAGACTGAATGGCTGAAAGAACAGACTTAATATACTAAGTCTGAGGTGCCATTTTTCAGGATATCCCCCTTTCTTTGAGGTATGGAGATCAAGGAGTTGGTTATATATAAGCGTGAAGGGTGTGTGAGGCTTGCACCTTGTGCAAAAAACAATTTTAAGGAGAAGATCTTCAGATTCATTCTTCTATGTTTTTTTTTTTTTTGGCTTGTTGACACTCATTTAGAGTGCTGACATTTCCACAGGGAGATGTGAATACAACATAGTTATACTTTCTTGTGGCCAGAATCTTTTGTCGCTTCATCTTGGAATTTAATAGTTGGTATTGTTATAACTCGACTCATTATAGAGTGTGATTCATGGGATTGCTCACCTTCTGTTACTTGTAAAGAAGGAGGTTTGCTAAATCCTAGATAATAGGAGGATATTGCAAACTGCTGAACTCACATATATGAGACAAAAGGACTCAATGATGTAAACCAAAACAGCATTATTGTATATCCCACGCCTTCAAAGTGTATGGCTAAAGGCACCCCATCAGCGCTAAGGACATTGATTTTATTTTCTACCTTTGGATGTAGTGAAGACATGAAACAGACAGAGGACAGATATTTAGCTAGTGACACTGGCAGACCAGTCCACGAGGGCCACTGGAAGTTCTTGGACAGCCACTCAGTGGTCATGAGTACAGAATCACGTGACAGCAGTTCTCTAGGCAATTGCACCTTGCATAGATTAAACAGGAAAGAGTGCAAAGTTTGGATAAATGTATTAGTTATTGCAAAAGTTCACAATGGGAACTACAATATCATTATTCTGTATGTGGTAAGTGCTGGAATTTCAACTGGTACAGTCTCATTTCTGATGGAGTGAGCACTGGAAAGCCTCATCTGATGATAACACTTTTGTATTAATGACAGTAGCTTAAAACACAGAGCACTGCATACGCCATCCTAAACACAGCATCCCATAATAGAGCTCACCACCTCACACAAATTAAATAGTACTATTTTCAGGGATTAATGACTTCAGACTTAGCATATTTAACGTGGGTGCAGAGATGCAATTCTATGTAGTGTTTGGAATGCATTTTTGAGTGTGACATGCAATGTATTTTGTGCTAGTAACAACTGTGCTGAAGGCATGTGATTCCTCATCGAATTAATTTAAAAAACTATGTGGACTTTTGTTGGTTTTTAATTTAAAAAAGGATGATTAAATCACATGCTGTCAATATTACGTTAACCAAGGGCTTAACTGATACACAATACATAAGATGGTCAGAAAGTCTTATCAACTTCAGTAGTTGAAGCAGTTAAATGAAATGGCTGCTAATTTAGCACAGCCAGTTAAGGCTAAGAGGTTGTAAAATACTGGCACCGTGTCACACAGAGATGAAGCCCTTACTGTGATCCTGACAACCTGCAATCAGTTAGTGACTTGGGAGTTGAAGGAGCCAGCCTTGGAGGGTGGAAGGTAGCAGCTCAATCCTGTTCACCAGCTCTGGGACAAGACAGGCTGCTTGATCCATTTCTCTAGTGGCTTCTAGTGGATGCTGGGAAAATACATTGAGTATGGATGGGTTAGCATTACATGAGGGTTACCAAGCTGAGACTAACATTTTAGCAGGAGTTCTATGTGTGGAACCATGCATGTGTTAAACAGGCCTAACACTGAGATCCTCTACCTTGCTGAGCAATCAGAAGAGCTGCCATGGGCATGCCACTCAGCCTCTTAGAGCAAGAAATCTGGGCAAAGCAATAAGAAAAAGTGGGACAAAGGCCAAAAAATAGGGACAGGTTTTAAATATTGTTTTTACAGACTTAGACAGTTGATAGAATAACAGGTTTTGCATTAGAATGAATTTTCTGAAGGGTATGAAGTCTGAAACTCAAATGTCTGTCATTATTTTCTAACTTCAATCATTAATGATTTGCCACTAATTTGCAAGAAAAACAGAATCTTATGAAAAACGGACCAAAAATATGAGGCAAAAATCTGGACCTTCTGCAAAAATCTGTACAGGTGAGAGGTATGGGTGCAGTTGGGAAAAGGGACATACAAAGCAATAACCAATCTTTCCATGAAAACAGAAATAATGGGAAAACTGATGATTGGCAGATGACAGGAATAAAAAAAAATGTTGAAATCAGGAAAAGACTAAGAGCTCCTAAAGCTCTTCCTCCTGTAGTCTAAAGTCCTGTGGCTAATTCTCTGATTTCCATTTACAACCAAATGAATAACCAGTATTCAAAGAGCACCTCTGAAAAGTTTACCTGGTGGGCTTACCTGACCAGCCAATGAAGAAAATAAAGACATTAATGAAATTGTGTAAGTCCTTGTCTAGTAGCTCAGTATAAATACCCTAAAACTGTAGTACAAATTAATTCATCAGCAGGAAAAGCTTTATGTAGATTGCCAAGTCAAAAGTAACGTGCTTTAAAATCATAAATTAAAACATGACATAGAATAATAAATCTTTATGACTTGTCATTTGCCAGTTACTTCATCACTGATATTTCTAGGTTTCTGTTAGCTCCCCATCATTACAGTGATATGGCTCAGCCATCTTCACTGAATAACTAAATATATCAGCTTACATTTTTTCTGTGAATAATTAACTTTTATAACTTGTTTTTTTTTTTATATTTGTGCACCTCAGAATGATTGTGTCTGTTCTTCCTCTTACTGCACCTACCCCTCCTTGCCTGGATTTAGAGTCACAGCATTCTGTTCCAGTTTTACATTTCACATGCCTAATATAAGTTCAGGAGAGAGTTGCAGTCTCAACTGTAACTGTTTCTGTATGCTTTTTCACCCTTTTCACTAATATCCATTGTACTTCTGAAGATTCAGAAGGAATCTCCCAAGATCATTGTGGTGACTCCCTTCTGTCCCAAGCAACTATTGTTCTCTCTATATGCATATTGCTCTGCAATATTGTATACATAGTGGGTTTTACTTGTTTCTACTCAGTACTGCTGGGCCTATGTTAGTTTTGGGCATCCTCAGACAGACTGGCTGACACTGACACAGGAAGTGCTTCTTGCTTTGTGTACTCCCAGGCCCAGTTTTTCAGCTGCACACTTTTACTTTCCTAGACACTTTCAGATTACCTTTCCAGACCACTTCTTATTAAATGTACACAAACCCTCTCTCTGCTATTAGTTAAGATAGGGATAAGGCCTGGAAATTATGGAATACACGTAAAAACTCTGCAGACTTCACTCACTGCAAACAACTGCGTAATCAAGTAAAGCAACTTGTCATCAAAAACAATCAAGACTACTACATTACTCTGCAAAATGACTATATGCAAAATCCTAAAAAGTTCTGGAGGTCCATAAACTCTCTGTTATACCCAGACAAAAGCAATAATTTCTCCCCTAATCCAGACATGGCCCCAGCTGAAACTGCCTCACTTTTTAACTCATTCTTTAAAAACAGTATAGTCAATCTCATTGCTAACTTCTCATTAATCAACCTATTACCCCCAGACCCATCTGCTACAACAAGACCAGACTTCTCTCTCGTACCCATACCTACCCCCACCATAAAAAAAACTCCTACTTAAACTTAAATCTGGATCAAATACTCCAGATAATTTAGCACCTGAATTCCTCCAAAAATCAGCAGACATTATAGCCTATCCCATTCTTATACTACTAAACAGATCCATTCACAAGTCCTTCTTTCCCACCATCTGGGAAAAGGCATTTATCCTTTCTCTCCACAAAGGTGGAATCTGTAATGATATATCTAATTTCCGTCCAATTGCCATCCTCTCTCCCATCTCCAAAATTCTGGAAAAATGTATCCATAACCAACTGCTTAACTACCTACTACACCACAACCTCCTCTCCCCAACCCAACATAGGTTTAGGCCTAGTCAGCACCACCACTCCTCTTATAGCTTTCTTAGACACAGTCAACCATGCTCAAGACTCAGGAAACCTTGTCTTCTCACAATTTCTCAACCTTTCCAAAGCATTTGATACTGTCCCTCAGCTACTTCTTCTGACCATACTCTCCAATTAATGGCATATTTACCCCTACCCTAGCCTAGTTTTCCAACTAAATTACAGATAGACAACAAACAACCAGATTGCACCAAACCCTCTCTCCTTTCCTCAACATCAATACTGGAGTCCCACAAGGGTCCATCCTAGGTCCACTGCTCTTCAGCATTTTCATTAATGATTTTCATACCAGCATACACTATGCTAATGTCATCCAGTATGTTGATGACTCCACCATAATCTGCATGGCCAAGTCTACTTCAGAACTACTTAGACTCACCCAAATGCTTTAATCTCTACTGAAACCCGGATGTATAATAACCATTTAGCCATAAATGCTAATAAAACCAAACATATGTTGTTCACCCCCCAAAAAAACAACACCCCCTACCAAAAATGAATTTACCATCAACTCACTCAACAACGCTTCCCTCAAAGTAGTCTCATATACTAAACTTCTAGGGGTCATCATAGATGAACACCTAATTGTAACCAGCAACATATTAACACAAACATCAAAAAAATCCATCAGAAACTAGGCATCCTGTAGAGGCACAAACACTTCCTCACCCATGCAACAAGACTATCTCTTGCCCCTTCCTTTCTGCTTCCATCCTTGCTCTATGGTGCACCCCTCCTTATTAATATACAATCCTCTCTTAAATCCAAACTGGACTCATGCTACAATAAAATCACAGAATTTGTAACCAGCGCCAAACACTCCTCCCACCACTGCATATCACTCCGTCTAAACTGGCACTAGAACTTCCCCAATATCTAACATACGTGCAAAAACCACAACTCAAAAGCTAATCTATAAGCCTTCTAGTTGTCCTGCCCTCTCCCCTGTGTTCACCATGTTATCACCCAAATCGACCTTTGCAATCAGTCAGATGCTCCTTAATGTAGCAAAACATAACCTTTCCGCCAATCAAATCCGTTACCCGTATGCTATAGCAAAACTATGGAATGATCTCCCTCCTTCAGTTAGGTCTACTAGGAACCTTGGATGCTTTAAAACTTTGCTGAAACAACATCTGATCTCCCATTGGCTATGTACATGTACCAGCACTGACTATAAAAAAAAACAATATTCCATGCCTTCCTACTTTTCCTCCCCATCTCACTTATGGCTCAGACTCCTCATATATACATTCAGTGCTTCCAACTTGTGCCACCCAGCCACACATACTCTATGATATCAGTTACCTACCATATCTTCTATTCATTCCTGATGCCTATATAGCAATAGCGCTAAGGTTATACTTCACTTTCAGAATCGTTAATCTGCTGCTCTCCATCTTTCCATTGCTACTGCAAAACTGCAACACTGCATTGCCACACAGGTTAACCCATGTCATCAATTGTATTCGTGTTTGGCTTGCATACTTAATACTAACTATATAGACGTTAGATTTTATCTATTTTATTGTATTACCTATTCAGTAATGTGTTCTGTACCATCACTGCTTGATTTCTATATTATGATTCTGTAGCTTTATCATGTTAATTCTTTTTGGAGCTTTTCTCCCGGGTCTCTACTGAAAATGGGCTCACCCTGGCACAGTAGACCTCCTGGTAAACAAATGCAAATAAATAAATAATAGTAAATTATACCACATACTCTCAAAAGCAACTTCTAAATTCAATAACCACTCTAAATGTCATAGTATCAAATACATTTATTTCTAACAAATTTTCTAACCACATCAGAATATCTTCATTATTCATCCTTCAAATATCCTCCTAACACTTGTTATGCTTCTCTTCCACCTATTTGCCTCTCAGTTATATGCCATGCTACACATTTCCTCACTCTAATATTATATGCTCCTGCTTCATACCAAACTTTCCACTAGTAATTCCACTTCATCTCACCCTTTCCACACTCTTCTTTCCAATTGCACCTTACTATCCTGAACAACAACAGTCTCAAAATCTACTCATTGTCTTCCTCCCTACAACTTACTGCAACATGCTCACAGTGCAACCTAAATATATCACATTTCCTCCCCTTCTCACATTAAAACCCCATACAATAAAGAAAGTTCCTAAAGTTTACAATCCAGCTAATAAATATAGTACTAATTCAAGGTTGCAGTGACACCAACTCAGATCTTTAAGATCTGCTCTATGTTCATCATATTGATGAGTTTGCAGTAGCCTTAGCTATATGGGTTACATCCTGCAATGGCTATAACAGCCGGCCAGCTTTCAAAGTTTCAGAGCATCTTCCATGTACCCAAACTGACTTGCAGCTCAAGCTGAGCTGACTAAAAGACATGTTTGGGCACAAAGCCTTTCAGAGCTTTACTGCTACCAAAGAGTATGCTCCTCTTAGACTTTTGTAGATTGACATTCAGCTCATGCTGTTCCTTTGTTGGGCAAATAAGTTCCCTTTGGGGAAAAAATCTTCCATGTTCTTATTTGTGTTGCTGTTTTATCACTTTCTGCTTCAGGAAAGTTATTTGAAAGTTAGGAGTGTTGTGTTTTAATGGATAGTCACAATACTGTAATGTGCTTTTGAAAGGCACGCTTGTTTTTCCCATTTGTTTAAACGTGGTTTAAAGTACTGAAAACATTTTTTCTTGTGGAGAAATTTTGCTTATTTTATATTTATGGAGCTGGCACAGTGTTTCAAAATGCTTTTTACCGTATTTTTTTTCAAGATGTAGCATTTGTCCAGTGGTAGTGTTTATTGGCATTTGCTGCTTGTCTTCCCCAAGAAAGAGCCACCATTTTTGGCTTGACCATAGAAATGATTACCTGTCCCATGGTCAGTCCTTCTTACAGCCACAAAAAAGGAACAATTAAGCAAACAGTCTTTGCCACCAAAGTAGGCTAGCAATTTGCCTCAGCCATCTTTTACCTGGATCCCTCTAGTATAGCACATACAGCCATTATGGACTGGGTTAGTCACATCCTCTGCATCTGTTGATGTCCCTCAGTGGGCATGGGAAAGCCACTCTTGTTGGTCCTGGGAGAGGAAACAGAGAAGGTTCCCCTGTTGTGTTCGAATGCTGGACCCATCCCTGGGTAAGCTGCTGCTGCTGCCATTAGGAACACAGCTGGCCCCATTGTTACTGTCAAAAGGTTCATAGTTTCATAGGTTCATAGGTTAGTACTAGGCTATCAGCCCTAGGGCCTATACAAGCATACCCATAACAATTCCCTGGCTATTTCTTCCCACACTATTTATTTCCCTGGACCCCTGTCTAGCAGGGCAACTGACATGATCCCCGGGGTGAATTTCCTTTCTCCCATCCAATAATCAAGGTTCCTTTTGAAGAAGGCCAGAGAGGCACTCTGCTTGACATGTATGGGCAATCTATTCCAGAGTCTGGGGAGTCTCTGGGTCAGGAACCTATCCCTCCAGCATGTTTTGTTTATTGTGATGACAAGGTTTAGATCCCTGGAGCGTGTGGCTCTGAGTGATTGGGATTTCTTTAAGTGTAGCATGTCCAACAGCTCTGGGTTTGACATGGCCTTGTATGTTAAGCAGAGATCGCCTCTGAGTAGACGATATGTGACAGAGTATAGCTGGAGTTTTTAAGGCGGTCAGCATAGGGCATCTGCTTTAGGCCTGTGATTCTTTTAGTGAGGTATTTCTGCGGCCTTTCCAGTTGTTGCAGATGTCTTGAGAGGTACATACCAAATGGGCCATTGTATTCTATAATGGGTCTAATGAGGGATGAGTACAGTGGGACAATGACCTCCTTTTTTCTGGATGAAAAGCCCTTAGTGATGAGGTGTGCCACATAGAAGGATTTCCTGACTGTTGTGGCGATGTGGTTATCGAAGGTGAGACCACTGTCCACCTGTGTCCCTAAGTCTCTTATCACACTTTCGGTGTTTAGTGTACTGCCACCTATATGGTAATTCACGGATACATGTTTTTTCCCAAAGGGGATAACTATACATTTCTTGGCATTGAGCTTGAGCCCATGGCTCTGGCACCAAGCATCTGTTTCTGTAGGGCCCTTTTGTAGAGTATCCACATCATTTGGGGATTCAATAATGGCTCCCAGTTTGCAGTCATCTGTGAACTTTGTTAGCCAGAGTCCCTTAGTGTTGGCCTGTACTTCAGAGAAGTAGATACCAAACAAGAGCGGTCCCAGGACTGAACCCTGAGGTACTCCACTTGTCAGTTGTCTGGAGCTGGATTTGGAGTTGGCTACTTTTACAGTGTGGGTTCTTTCAGTAAGCCAGTTAGCAACCCATTGGGTGACGTAGGGATTAATGCCCAGTTTAGTAAGTTTATCTATGATTCCAGAGTGGGGGATGGTGTCAAAGGCCTTGGCAAGGTCTAGATAGGCTGTGTGGACCACCTTACGCTTGTCCATGGCTCTGGAGACTGATTCAAAGAAGTCAATCAGGTTCAGGAGACAAGATCGGCCCTTCACGAACCCAAACTGGGTGGGGTCCAGTGTTTGAAGGTTGCCAATGTCTTTGTTTATAAGTTCCATAATAATACACTCCATGGCCTTGCAGATAAGGCTTGTCAGACTGATGGGACGGTAGTTTCCAGGATCCAAGGTGGATCCCCCCTTGTGGAGTGGGATAACTGTAGCTGTGCGCCACTCAGTGGGCACGAAACCTGAGGTGAGGCTATGATTAAACATGACACTTAGGTGAGGTGCCAGTTCATTTTGTAGCTCATGTAGTACACAGCCCGGGATGTCATCTGGTCCCATGGATGCTGTATTCTTAGCTTTGGAGAGTGCGTTTTTTACCTGTGTGGCCATTATTACCAGAATTTGGCAATCTTCCGGTATTGAGATGGGCCATTTAGGGGGTGAGAGGGGGGGTGAAGTTGGCACTGAATCTATCTGCCAGGATAATCGATCTGCCAGGATATTGGCAATATCCCTGGGATCAGTATATTTAATGTCATTATGTTTTAGCTCAGAGCAGATCTGAGCATTGCCATTTAGATTCTTGACATAGTTATAGAACAGAAAACCAAGCATATATCTACTCCTTTTCAAGTTTCTTTGAATAGGAGTAGTTTACTCGGTCTGGGCCTAGGGTTTAATTAAGGTTATTGATCCTTCTTGTTAAGAAGATCCTGGTAGGATACCTCTTTTTCCCAAACAGATTCAAGATATTGAATCTGAACAGGAAGATGCAGGGGTGAATACAGTTTTTATTTCTCAGATTTCTGATTTAGACTGAGGAGAGTTCAATTTCTGATTCTCCCAGCTGGGGTTTCTCTTCTCTGACACTGTTGTTGGAATGTGTCAATGTTTTCAGTGGGAGAGCACTGATATTTCTCAGTCCCTCAAAAAATACTGTGAGTTGTTACAGAAGGATTTCCCAGATCCTGCACCTATTCCTTCTGTTCTGCCTACTTCTACTTTCGAGGATGTGTGTATCACTGTCTGCAGTTTTCCTGATATTAAGCCAGTTGTCCCTAAAAAGGCAGACAGAATGCATAAAGCTCACTCTTTTAAATTTTTATACACTATTTGTAGATCAATATGTATATATATACCTTTAAAAAGCTATCCAAGGGCTTGCACTAGAGTATAAATACTGAGCATGTGCGAGCCGGACTGCCATTTTGTAGTTAACTGTTGATATGTAAGCATTATATATGTAAACTCTGTTTGTTAACTAGTTAGTTCATATTTAATGATGCTGCTATCCATGCTGATGTGTTTGTGTGTACTAAAGCATCTGAACTAAACCCCAAGCCTTCTTGCTATATGTATTAACGATGAACGAGTGACATGGTGTCAAAAGCGGCATGTCTAAAGGATGTGATACCAGGAGCAGTATATCCAGAAGGGCCTGAAGCCAGAACTGGCATTCCAAAGCAGCATGAAGTTTAAAACGGCTTGGCAAAAATGATTTAAGGCACTTATCCAGATGCTGGTAAAATATACAGCAGTACAGTATCCCAAAAATGTGCATACTTCATAAAACAGGTCAGAAACTAATTGCAGGTATTAAAAATTGCTCAGCACTATTTCCTTTTCACTTAATATGAAACGAGGCATACAGAATGCTCTTAATAACATTCACATAAACAGATATGTATGATATTGATAAAATATTCGAATTACTATGGAAAATGTTTGAAATAAAGTCCAGATTGCATAAAACGAATAAAATAAAGGGAAATGACCGCATTTTCGATATGTATTTTTCATATTAAGCAAAGATGTTGATAGTATGTCACATATGATTAAAAGAAACAGGCCTAAGGACATGGCAACTGAAAATCCTGCAGCACCTACTGGTAAACCTCAGAACTTTCTAGCAAATTCCAGACTTTGCACAGTCTAAGTGAAGCACAAGAGTGATTCAGCAAACTCAAAGCATAGTCAACAGTCGTAATCGTGGTGGAAGTTGTTGTGTCTTTCGGCTTTTCCCGGTTAGGGGTCGCCACAGCAGAACTCCGGTCCGCTAATGATTGGCAGTATATTTTTACGTGCCGAGTTGCCAGCTCTGACACACAACCTTCAACGAAGGTACGCCCATTCACGCATGTCTCCACACAGAAGACGCTTTAGGTGAGAATCGAACAGGACAATGTCTTACTGTGAGGCGACAACGCTACCACAGCACCACCACCGTGGTGGAAGTCATGAATCTAAAAGGAAAAAGTGTTTAGCTTTTGGTTAACAATGCCACAAATGTAACAAATGGGATCATTTCAAAAGGTTTTGTAAATCAAAAGGCCCACATTCGTTTATTAAAAGGGAACATTTTAAGAAGTGATTTGATCAGTTAGACAGTGGCAAGCCTACTCTTTATGTTGATGGTGTGTCAGTACTTCATGAAATGGTCAATGCAGTAGATTTAATGGCAAAGAATGAAGTATTTTGTACTGTTCAGATAAATGGCAAACCCACAGAGCTCAAAGTTGACACAGGTTCTAAGTGCAATGTTATGTCTACAGAAACATTTGCAAGAATGTGTAAAGGTGAAAGGCTTGATTTGGCAAGGTGTGCAAAACTTGTTGCTTATAGAGGTGAAGAAATAAAAACCAAAGGCTGAGTAGTGCTTTCATGTTACTTCCAGCAAAGTGGAAGAAGCTACGACTTATTATTTTATGTGGTCAAGAGGCACATTCAGCCATTATTAGGTCTCAGAGATTGTTTGAAAATGGGAATGCTTTAATTTAATAAGGAAGTCATGTTAGCTTAAAAGGCTACTACTCTAATTATGCCCAGTATATTTTTCTACCTATGCTGATCTTTTCAAAGACAAACTAGGCAAACTTCCAGTTGTGTACTCCATGAAGTTAGAAGCAGAGGTCATTCCAGTTATCAGGTCAGCATGTAAAGTTCCAATAGTCATGCAGGATAGAATGATGTGACAAGGTGTAATTTGTCCAGTGGAAACTCCAATTGAATGGGTATCTTGCATGGTGGTAGCTCATAAGAAAAGCTCAGATGACATCAGAATATGTATTGATCCATGAGATTTGAACAAAGCACTAAAAATACCTCATCATTCAATGTGCACCATCAAAGAAGTCACAGCCTTGATGCCAAATGCCACTATGCAAAGAGTTCATTTTGGTAAATTCAGCTTGATAAAAAATCCTCATTACTCACTCCATTCAGTACTCCATTTGGCAGGTACAGATTTTTGAGAATGCTATTTGGGATAAATTCTGCAAGTGAAGTATTTAAGCGTGCAATGGAGCAAATTTTTTCTGGGTATCCTTGTGCTATTATAGTAGACGACATACTGGTAGGAGGTCGTGATGAAGCAGAACATAACAGAAACCTCAGTAAAGGTCTAGAAAGGACACATTGAGTGAATCTTAAGCTCAATGTGCAAAAATGCAAATTCAGGGTACAAGAGGTTACTTATGTTGGTCATTTATTTACTAGTATAGGCCTATGATCAGATCTTTCAAACCAAACAGCCATTCTCAAGATGCCAGCTCTAGACAATATTCAAGCCCTGCAATGTTTTCTTGGCATGGTCAACTACCTAGGCAAGTTCATTCCAGACTTGAGCAAACTTTCAGCACCACTCAGAGAGCTGACATGTAAAGATGTATCCTGGTCTTGGTTAGACCAACAACAAAGAGCATCTGATGTCCTGAAACAGAGAATTGCTAGTCCCCCAAAGCTCAGATACTATGATGTTCACAAATCAGTTACACTTTCCTGTGATGCTTTGAATTCTGGTCTTGGTGCAGTCATTCTACAAGAGGATCAACCTGTTGCCTACGCATCGAGAACTTTTACCCAAACTGAACAGCAGTTTGCCCAGATAGAGAAAGAGCTTTTGGCAATTGTGCTTGCATGTTTGAAGTTGGATGATTATGTTTATGGTAGACCTATCCAGATCGAAACAGACCACCAACCATTAGTCACAATCCTGAGAAAGTCAATGCATTCAGCTCCAGCCAGACTGCAATATATGATGCTGAGACTGCAAAAGTGCAATTTCAATCTTGTCTACAAGAAAGGCAAAGTTCTTTATCTTGCTGATATATTATCCAACTCACCCAAAAGTACAACATAACAGAATGACAATCAAGGTTCTCAATCAATTGATGACTTTGAAGTAATGGAAGTGAGACATTTTCTCCCACATGTCTTGATGAGCTAAGAGAGCACACAGCCACAGATCCAGTTTTACAAAGGCTCAACCACTTTATCAATCAAGGATGGCTGTCAAAGCAATCTAGTTTACCTCATGAAGTGCAACCTTATTTTCCATACAGAGATGAGATTTTGTCTGACAAAGGTATCGTTATGAAAGGTCCAAAAGTAATTGTTCCAAAGTCCTTCCAACCTGAGTATATTACTATCTTGCATTGTGGTCACCCAGGAACTGAATCAACCAAAAGAAGGGTGAGAGAACTAATGTTTTTGCCTTCTATGTCACAAAGCATTGAGAGAGCACTTTTATCTTGTTCAGTATGTAATAGTACAAAGCCTCATCAACAGAAAGAACCACTTCAGCTTATCCAGATTCCAGAAATACCTTGGTCGACAATAGCCACTGATATCTTTGAGTGGAATGGTCAACATTATTCAGTATCAGTAGATTCTTACTCCAACTGGTTTGAGATTGACTTACTTCTAACCTAGCATCTAGTACTGTCATTTCTAAGAGGAAGCATCATTTTGCTGTTCATGGAAGTCCACACAAAGTTATTTCTGACAATGGCATGCAGTTTACAAGCCAATTGTTCAAAAGATATGCTGAAGAATGGGACTTCACTCATGTCACAAGTAGCCCAACGTACCCGCAGTCAAATGGTTTGGTAGAACACGCACTGCAAAGTGCAAAACAGTTACTTGAGAAGTCTAAATAAGACAATACTGATGTTTTCTTGAATCTCTTGAATTGCAGAAACGTTCCTCGTGATAAACATTTTGATTCGCCTGTTCAGAGACTTCTGTTGAGACAAACCAGAACCACATGACCATTCGGTAGTCAATTGTTGATTCCATGTGTCAAGAACAACAGATCAGTGAAAGCCAATCTGTTGAAGAAGTGCCTATCCTAGAAGTCTTATTACAATAAGACCAGTAAACCGCTCAATCCATTACAAGAGGGAGAAGTGGCAAGGATGCAGATGTCCACAGGTTATGACTGGATTGGTGTCATGAAGAATATTGGTCCAGAGCTGAGATTGTACATTATAGAATCAGAAGGAGCAGCTTTTAGGCAGAATTGGAAACATTTGAGACCAGTGTCCGAGCCTATACTGCACCACATAGCCTGTGAGAGAGACTCTTTATCTTAGATTGAGTTGTCCGGTGTTCCAATTTCAGAGGAAGTTCCAGAGGATATTTCCTTTCCTATGATGAATCCAGAAGTTCCTGATATGAGTTGTGCACTGCAGACTGTCCCTGTTGCTAAATCTAGTCCCATCTGTTATGTTATGAGATATGGTTGAATCTCTAAACCCTGTAGCAGATATGAAGCAACTTGGACATGAACATTGTGTCTTGTTTTTAATGTATATAGTAATGCATGCCTGACAATAATATTGTTTTTTTTCAAAGGGCAATCTTTTTAAGAGGGAGGGTGTTTATCAATATGTGTGTATATACCTTTAAGAAGCTATCCAAGGGCTAGCACAAGAGTATAAATACTGAACACGTATGAGTCTAACTGCCATTTTATAGTTAACTGTTGAGATGTAAGCGTGTATGTATGTATGTAAGCTCTGTTTGTTAACTAGTCCTTTCATATTTAGTAATGATGCTATCCGTCCTGATGTGTTTGTATTAACGCATCTAAATGAAACCCCATGCCTTCTTGTGGTTTAGAGACGAATGAGCACCACTATTCCCAAACCAGACCCGGCAGCTATAGCTCAAGTTAATCCCACTGCTGCCAAGCACCTAGTCAGTTCCAATCCTACTCTTTCTGATAAGGATGGTAAAAATCATTGATGGATATAGAAAAACGTGTATACTTCTGCAACTCTGATTTTTTAGTGTTTTGAATTGTCAGACTCCTGTGTTAGTGTTTGTTGTGACTAATTGTGAATGCATGAGGAAAGTTTTATCTGCAGTTTCTTCTTGTGAGGTAAATCTGCTTTAAATAACTTAGTTTCTTCTGTTGCACAGATCACGACTCATTCTTTATAGTGTGTGCATGACTCTGTTGATAATTCTTCCATAGCTATGGTCACTAGTACTGTTTTGAAGAAGTTGCATGACTGCCTTCTCAGAATCTCCCAGGTGATGTTAAAAACAATATTTTAAATTCCCCCTTGGATGGAGATTTAATGTCTGACCTCGTTGATGTAGAGGTAAGCAAAAAGTGTGATGAAAGGGGCAAGCTGATCCAGGGGAAGATTTTTCAGCCCTCAAATTTTCCATGGGATTTTATTTTTCCTCATCCAGAGTTTGGCAAAGTGTAGAATAAACAGTCACAACAAAATATAGGTAAACAAACATTTAAGGAGAACCGGAAGGGGGTCCCAAAAAAGAATTGTCACACCTCCAAAACCAAAGACAGTTCAACAAGTCTGAATGATTATTCAAGAGACCTTTTGACCTCCCCCTCCTCCCACCCTGGCCCCTTTTTTCTTCCAGAAAGTCTGAATCTCCAGTTTTCTCTTTGGTGACAGATAGTTTCATACAAATGGGTCCTAAAACTCATTCATCATGTTACAGATGGCAGTGGGAGGAAATTCTTCCTTTCCAGGAGGGGTGATTCCTATCCTTCAGACCACTTACAGCTCTTTGCAGGTTACAGGGGATCCACATTTTTCCATATTTAGATGACTTGCTTATTTTTGTAGAGTGTTTTTCAAATTGTCAGGATTCCCTGACTTGGATGAGAGATCTCTTACACAAGCTGGGATTCCAACAGAAGATTTAAAATTCTTCCTTGACTCATTCACACAGGATTGTGTTCCTGGGATGACAGCTAGACTCTTCAGTTCAAAGACTTTTTCTTCCTCAGGAAAATATGTCTATATCCTGATCTAGATCTATTTCTAAGGTTTTCCACTCAGACTTCAGTCACCGAGAGGGAATACTTCAGAATTTTGGGTCTCATAACATCTATGATTCACATGATACTCTCGACAAGATTTCCATGAGAAAGATACAGTGGTATCTATAATCTCTTTGGTCCCAGCACCAGTACCCTTCATCTCTTCAAATCCTAGTGCTGGGGCTTGTCAGTAGAGAAATTATTTGGTGGGAGACAAAAGATATCCTTAAATCCAGGTCTCCTCTTCTCCCACCCTGCTTCAAAGCAGTCAGTCCATAGACACCTTTGACTTTTCTTGGGGAGCAGTTTCAGGAGGGATATAAGTGCAGGGTGTGTGGGACACCAAAGACAGACAAAAGCTCATAAATGTCAATGAGATGCCTGCTTTGATCAAGGCATTCAACTCTCTGAACCATCTTCTGTCTCTGGGACCTCTTTAAATTGTTACAGACAATACTAAAGCCATGTGGTACATCAACAAGCAACGGAGTATCAGGTCATGTCCCCTCTGCAGACTAGCCATGTTAGCTTGTGATATACCTTCAGCACAATCTCATTCTACAGGTATCCTACATTCTGTCAGAGCAAAACTCTATGCATACAAGCTGAGCAAGACCAGGGCATGCTCCCACAAATGGAAACTAGATCAAGAGGTCTTCCAAGATTTGATCCATTTGTGGGGAGTTCCTCAAGTAGACCTCATTGCCTCCTCTATGAACTATCAACGGGCAAGATTCTGTTCCAGGACTCCATGCAAGCAGGCTTGGAATGCTGATGCCTTTTCTTTTCCTTGGGCAAGAATGTTGATGTATGCATTTCTACCCTTTCCAGTAATATCCAGCATACTTCTAAAGATTCATAAGGAATTCCCCAAGATCATTGTAGTGACTCCTGTCTGTCCCAGGCAGCTATGTTTCTCTCTTCTTTTGGAAATGGCCAAGGGCATTTATTACAAACTTCCTCACAGACTGGATCTGCTCATACAAGAACAGAGGTGTTTGATGACATCAGATAACTTCAGTTGACTGCCTGGATCATATGGTCTTAATTCCTTTACCTTTATATTGAGGACATACAGCAGGTACTAATAGAGGCAAGAAAGCTTGCTACTAGAAAATCATATATTAGCAAATGGAAAAGGTTTTCTAGTTGGTGCCAATAACATAACATAACCAGCACCCATTCAGGGCTACTTTTTCTCTGGTTTTACAATATTTGTGTGAGTTACTATCCTATGGCCTTTCTTATCCCTTTATCAGGGTGCATTTATTGGCCATTTCAGCATGTCTGCCCATGGATCCTCCTGTTTCAATGCAGTCTCATGTCAAAATGGTTTTTGTAAGGGGTTTTGCATAAGAGGCCTCAAAGAAAACTGGTGGCCTCCTCATTGGAATCTTAATTTTTGCCAGACAAGCTAACATTTGTTCCATTTGAACCAGCTAATCTGGCTGACTTGAAGTTCTTAATGTGGAAAACAGTTTTACTGATTGCCCTGACCTCTGAAAAAAGGGTATAGGAGTTGCAAGATCTTATGATGAGTCAACTGTATCTCATTTTCTATAGGGCCAGAGTTTCTTTGAGAGATAATCCTTCTTTTATGCCTAAAGTGGTATCTGAGTTTACTTTAAGTCAAACTGTTCATCTCGCCATTTTCTTTTCTGAACCTAAAACTGAGGGAGAAAGTATACTCCCTATCTTAGATGTCCTCAGGCAACTCAGGTACTATCGTGATAGAATTAAATCTTTCAGATCTTTTGTTCATTTCTTGGTAAGGTAAGAAAAATGGATAACCTGTGTCAAAATAGACTATTTCCAAATGATTGTCTAAGGCTACTACATTTTGCTATACTCTCCATAACAAAACAATTCCAGGCTGGGTCAAGGCCAAGTTTACTAGGGTCTTTATCTATAACTTTTTTGAAAGGGTTGGATTCTGGACATATTCTAGAATCTGTTACTTAGTCTTCTGTGCATACTTTTTTAAAGTACTATAAGCTTTATTCATTCTCTAGGTCCAGATCAGGCTTTTCTAGGACTATTCTCCAGGAGATCCTGGACTTTTCTCCTTCCACCTCCCAAATGTAGCTAGCTAGGATAATCTACACACATATTGCCATGGCTACTGCATCAGTTATCAATACAATGAACATAGTACAGTTGTGCAAGTAAACTTAGCATTAACAGTAGATGTTTGAATGATCACTGCTGCAGTAACCACTCCCTCCCTCCACCACCATCCCACTTGTGATTTTTGCTGTTCTTTTTATGCCAGGGTGTGGACATTTATTTTTTGTTGTGTGTAGCTTTGTCCTTTACAGGCTCAATCTCCCTGTTTCTGTTGGCAGGAAAGTTCTGAAGGGCCTTTTGCCCAATATTGTCTTTTAGCCAGCTCAGCTCGAGCTGCCCAACAGTTTGGGTGCATGAACGGTGCCCTGAAGCTTTGGAAGTTGGTCAGCTGTTATAGGCTTGGCAGGACATGACCTGTACTACTGCAGCAGTGATCATTCAAACATCTATTGTTATGTTAAGTTTACTTACCCAACTGTATTTTCTTCAACTACTTAGCAAGTAAATTGCAATAGCTTTACTTAATGCCAGTAGCAGTAAGAATATACTACTACAGGACTCCTTTCATATTGCCCACAGCTGAGACATAGTATATATCACTGACACCCAGTCTGTATCACTACTTTACCAATAACTTGTACCTGTTTAACAATAGATCAGGAGCAAGGATGTGTGGAGGAGGTACAATATTTAACAAACAAAACCTCGACTCCTCTGTCCTAACCCAGAACCATCTAGTACTAACCATACTCTAAACTGGAAAATCAAATAGCTGTACATAAACAAGCACAGCAAACTAGCCCTTGCTTTAGACTACTTTTCTCCCTCATCAAATGTCACAAATTCAGACTCATATTTAATGAACTCTTTCCACAAATCATTAAAAACAAAATCATTATCATCTTGCCAGCTTCAACCTCCTCAAGCCTACCAACTCTAAAGCAACTGATTGCTTATTAAACTAGGCCTTCCTTAGCTAATTAAAGAGACTACAGACCCAACTTTAGATCAGGACAACACTCCCTTCTGGACCTTCTCACAGGAAACATTTCACAAAAGATAACTATCACTAACTCAACCACCATGTTGGCCCCTTTCTATAGTAATCAATGCCCTTTTTATTTCACTTAATAACTATACATTATAAACCCCTCCAAAACTTAACCTTTCCATCCAAGACCCTCCAGAAAATGGATGATATGAAACAGAAATTATCCCAAAATAACTGGTAACCATTATTTAAAAACATGGACCCTATCAACCTTGCAATCTCTCTGTAAAAGTCACACTCTTCAACCTGTAGGAAAACTTCCCCAGATCAACCCCATTGCTTAGATCCACACTTAATAAGTGATCCATTGATGAGATTAAAGAATTATTCAAATTTAGAAGTGAAGCCTGTCACAAATGAACAAACTTCCTATCCCTTGAAACCAGATACATGTTTATATCTCTCAGAAGGTTAGAAAAATCTTCAAAAGACATCAAACTAACTTCCTTTTCCTCCACTCAAAATTCACTAATAATTACCCCCCCAAAAGTATTGTAACCCCATTAATAACCCCAAAGAACATGTTCTATTTAACAAACTTCTACAAACTACCATTTCTGTTAATCTTACATCAATAACTGCTCTGACCAGATTCTTTTCCCTCCCCATTTTGCACATAGAGCCCAAGGTCCCCAAACCCAAACTTCTGCTATCTCCTTCAAAAATGAACAACCAAACAAATAGAGAAGCACATTGATGAAATCTCCACAAATGCCCCCAAAGGTGCTGATGTGCTACTGTCTTGGTTTATCATAGTGTGCAAAGAGGATTCACGCTTCACCATATGTGCAGCCTTTGTCTCCACTCCAACACAATGTCTACACATTAGAAACAAAGAATAATAAAACCTATAACTAATCACTCCACACCTAAAAACCTGTAGACTTTAGGACAGTTTCAATCATAACAACCCTAGGCAAAATATTTGAAAACTGACTTTAGCTGACTTGAAAAAAAAAAAAGAAAAAAAAAAACACTTGTGAGTATGAAATAATTATTCTTTATTTTATTTTTGCTCTTTAATAAAGTTTCATAGCCTGTGGTTACTGGTTCACTGTTTTCAGTGTTTTCTTTATAGAAACAAGTTTCCATCCAGCTTGCATAATATATCCAAAAATGCAACATCTTCTTGCAAGGGTAGCAACAGCTTCTAGGATGGTTGTGGCACCATGACAACCCTATACTGCCTTGCTAATTATATCCTCATGAAAATGGAGAAGAAACGTTTAACAAATGCTGCCTTCATTGACCTGGTAAAAGTTTTTGACTTAATGGGAAATCATCTTTTGTTAAATTTCTTATCCTGACTGGAATGAACTCAGACCTTCTTCCTCAGTCCAGCAGAAAGGAGATATATAAAATTCCATATATTCCTTGTTTTTCCCTTCCTCACCACTAATCAACGGACTGCCTCAATGATCCCATCTTATCATCTCTACTTTTGTCACAGTTTATTAATTACTCACTCATGTGCCTCCTGCTGGTCAATATCATTCTATATGCAGATGAAATCGCAATATACAGAACCAAGCCTTCCACTTTTAAAACAGAACTTGAAGAAGACATTTCCTCTCTGTCTGACTAGCTAGTCAAAAATAAATTTATTCTCAAGACCAAGAAGACAAAAATCTAAAATTTTCAGTACTAAGTAAATCATTTTCACTATAAATTTCCAATGGACCATTCAGTTTAGCAATCAGATACCTAAGAAACAATAACTCAAGTCAGACACTAAGGTATCTGGCTTAAACAAAATCTAAACATTCAGCATCATGTCTATCAGTGAATCCAAAGTCAGCTCACTACTTTTCTTAAACAAAAGAAGAAAAATAAACCCAAACATGACTGACAGCTCAGCAATGCCACACCTAACATGATTTAAGCACTTTTGCTCCTTTAATATCACCAAAACATCATCAGAAACCATTATTAACAACACTCTTTTTTTTAAAATACCCCCCAAGGTGACACAATAGATGTTTAACTAATGACAAAACACAATTCATGAATATTTAGTTCTTAAGACATTTTAAATTTCAAAATGCTTTATCACTAAATATTTAAAAAATACTTAAAAATGTTCATTTAATATAAAAATTAAGTATAAAACTAACAAACTGAATAATAAATAATTCAAAACAACTTTCTTTTCAAGATACATTTGATGGTGACAGTTTCACTGAGTCCAAGTTTCTTATCTGCCCTTAGTAAAATGTGTCATTTAAGTTCTCTACATTCTAGTTAATTGTTGAAACGGTTAATATATGAAATACCATCAACATCTTCTAAGACAAAAAAAAAAGAGAGAGAGAAAAAAACTAAACTTCCTAAAAGCAAAACAAAGCGAACTCTGTTTGACCAATGCATTTGTGTAGTCTTTGTTTTTAATGGTATAATTGTGTTCTGAAATCCTTCAAGATAACTTCATGATGGTTTGCCTATGTAATAATGATCACAGTTATAGTATCTAGCCAAATAAATGAGACCCTCAAATTTACAATTGTAACATTTCTGGCTGTGATGTTCTTATCCAAATGCTTGAAATAAACACTGCATGTGGCATCAATAAATCTACTCTGTTTTCAATTCAATCAAGGAAATGTGCCTAATTGCTTGTCATTCAACTTAATTTTGTGTGTACTGTATATGTCCAAAAGTTCCTTGATATTATTACTTCTTTTATAGACAAATTTGGGCTTATCAGCTATAACCTTCACTAAATTTGTATTTCCTAAAATAACTTTCCAATTATTTGTCATTACGTTTCGACTCTCAACATTGTCTACAGTCATAGGTACAGGGAAAGCATTGTAATTTTTATTTCTATTATCCCTACCTTCTTTAAGACTAAATCTGCTAATTAATATAAGAGAATGTGTAACAGGTCTTTCTTCTGAAACCTTCTCAGCAATGGAAGTTAGTTTGATTATAGGATCCTCCTGTCACTGAACAATTCAATTAAAAGGTTCAACTCATCACAGAAATTGGAATCTGAATGGATCAGTTGACTAAGTTGAGTGGTTTGTCCTCTGAAGTTATTCAGTCTCATATACTCTAGATGATTACTACTGAAGTGTAAATAATTGTTGGAAAACATCTTGTTTTCTGAAAAGGCTACTAACAAAACTTTTATTGTCTAAATCAATTTTGAAAGAACCTTTAGCTCAATTTCAGAAAACCTTTGAGACCTGAGATTAAAAATACACCAATCATAAATTAACGATTTCTTCCCCTCCCTCATTTCATCCCTCTGAATGTCTTTGAACCCCTGGAAGGGTTCCTTGTCTAAAATCCCATACCTTGACTCAAAAAATGGCACAATTGTTGGGGAAAGAAGCAGATAGTGTATTGTTTCCATTTCCATCATTCTCAAAATGGCTAAAGATCTGTCTCACTATGTGGCATTTCCCCATTGTTGTCCACTTGATTAACTTCCACCAATGTGAATTTGACAGGCTGGTCAAGAAAGCCTACACCTGTTGGACTGATTGTCACTTGTTCAAACTGAAACTTTTACTCTTGGTATGAACTTTTTTAATGGGTATGTATTGTTATCATGATACACCAAAGCGTGTCTCTCAAGTTTTTTGCTTTTCTTGTTGATGATGGTTATTTCTTTTTCTTGTTAACAATGGTAGCCACATGTCTTTGCACCTTAGAACCTATACCATAGCAAAGGTTCTTAAACAAATTTAAAGAACCATGGTGGATAATGTGATGATTCACTTTATGAATTTCTTTGCGCAAAAGTTCACTTTTTTCAAAGTTATGTTTCATTAATAAATGAATAACTGAAAGTCCTGCATTACTATATACTTCCACCAATTTCTTATAAAAGTTTCCCTGATTGGATATACCATTAGGAAACTTAAAAACCCTAAGTCCCAACAGAACCTGTTTAAGTTCTATACACTTTGCAGGTAAAAGTTATCATATTCTAATAACTTTAATTTAAATATTTTCTGTAAGTCATAGATAGCCGATTTACAATTTAATATACTTTCATTCAAAGATGCACTGTATGTACTGTGTCCTCCAAGTCCCAAATTGAAGAACGGGTCCTCTTTTGGAGCCATCAACCAATCCTTCACCGAATTTTCAATATTTTCAGTTTGAGAAGTAATGACAAATAACTGGAAAGTTATTTTAAGTAATATAGATTTAACTGAGGTTATTGGTGATAAGCTCAAATTTCTCCATAAAAGAAGTGGCAATATCAAGGAACGTCTGGAAAGACAAAGTATTCACAAAATTAGATTGAATGACAAACAGGTAGGTACATTCTCTTGTCTGAATTGTAAACAGTGTAGATTTATTGATGCCACTTACAGTGCTTATGTTAAGCATTTGTTTAAGAACATTACAGCCAAAAAAAATTATGATTGTAAATCTGAAGGTCTCGTTTATTTGGCTAAGTGAGTTAGGGCATTATCTCAAAGGATTTCAGTACACAATAACACTATTAAGAACAAAGACTACACTAACACATTGGCCAAACACAGTTCCCTTTGTTCTGGTTTTAGGAAGTTTAGTTTTTTTGTATTAGAAGATGTTGATTGTATTTCTTACAGTAACAGTTTCAACAATAAACTAGAATGTAGAGAACTTAAATGGCAACATTTACTAAGGTCAGATAAGAAAATTGGACTCAGTGAAACTGTCAGCATCAAATGTATCTTGAAAAGAAGGTTGTTTTGAATTATTTATTATTCAGTTTGTTAGTTGTATACTTAATTTTTATATTATAACTGAATATTTTTAAATATTTAGTGTTATTTTAAAGTGTTTTGACATTTAAAATGTCTTAAGAACTGAATATTCATAATTGTATTTTGTCATTGGTTAAACATCTATTGCATCACCTTGGTGATGGTATTTAATAAATAAAGATTGTTGTTAATTGTTTCTGATAAAATTATGGTGATATTACAGGGATGAAAGCACTTAAATCAAATGAAGCTGTCAGTCATTTTTGGGTTTAGTTTTTTTTTTCTTTAGTTTGTGAAGATTTTCTCTATCTCCATCTGTTTACTCATTTGGTATAATTCACTACATTTCTTCTATAAGAAGATCTTCTGCTTCCTCTCTTTCCTGCTACCAGGGAAGCTGTAGGTAAAGTAATTCTGAAGGTACAGCTGCAATGTGGCCTCACAATTATAGCCAGTGCTAAAAAGAAAAATCATTGAAAACATAAATACATGGAGTCTAGCTAAGGCAGAGCTGTGAGTGATATTTGGTATAGTCAGGTTGGGTGAAAGAGGAAGCAAGTTAGGTCCGTCATATCTCTGATGGGTGAGTGTCTAATGAGGAGCTTTGATTTCTGTTTGGATAGGAAAGAAGGGTGGGGAGATGGCAGTTGTTGACAGACTGGGTAGAAGTAGTCCGAAGGAGATTATTGACTGCTTGTTTGAGAGGCATACCCAAAAACCATGATTGCTGCTGAGAAGAGGAAAATGATCATTTTTACAGTGTGTAAAGGTTTAGGCAAGGGTAGAAACTTACCTTGTGTCAGTCCCACAAACTGGCACCTAACCCTTACCAGTTCAAGTGAAGAACAAAAAACGAAAAAGAAAAAGTAAACAAAAAAAAAAAGGGGTCTTCCACAAAACTTCAGGAAGCCATTTGGCTTCATGTACACTTACCCAGTCCACATACCCTCCCACCTCAGGTATTCAAATGATGAGAAAAAAAAGTTCTGCTATCTAGTTGCTGTTACTCCAGAAATGCAAGAACCACCCAGCCAACCAGGTCTTGTTTCTGTGTCCCACCCAGACCTGCCTCTCTGCTAAGGGGCAATTAAAAAAAAAAAGATTCGCTATCACATACCTGGGGCTTCTGCATACCCAGCATGGAGTGCCACAGTGCTCACATTTTAGTTAAAAAAAAACATATATATAGAGAGAGATTAACTGCAATTCCAATACCAGCTTTTAAAAGCTGATATGCATTAAAAGTGGTCATGATCGGTCTTAAATAGCTGATCACTTCCCCTAACACTTTACGCTTGAGGCAGTTGTTCCCCTCACCCCACCCTAGCTACACTACTGGGCAAGGGATACTAACAACTGACAGTATGGGTGATGTATAGGTATTTAGAGCATCAGGCAATCAATAAGATGTCTGAGACAGTACAAAGGACAACAGTCGCAGGTAGCCTGGAATGGGAGTTGGGAATGGGAAGACTGCACTTGATGAGACACCATACATCAAATGCTAGATCTCCAGTATTTCCATTGCTCAAGTTTCATTCTCCTGATTACATATTTCATTTGTTTTGTCCTGGTTTTATACACTGTTATTTAAATAATCAGTAAAGTATGTCTCTCTTCCATTATTTGTTGTACTTGTTCTGACCGGGTTTTGTAAGCTATCATTTAATGATCCATAAGGAATGCCTCATTTATATTATTTCCCCTTAAACCACTCTCCATGAATGAAATTGTCACTTTTTTCTTGCAGTCTTAGATTGTCAAGAACTATACATACCTAAATGCAGATACAAAATAAACACTAAGATGATTACAGGTCTTATTTCATTACCACTAGTAGTGTCTGTGTCACAAGTGATGCACTGCTGTTCTGAGACTCTGTGTCACAAGCGATGTACTGCTGTTCTGAGACTCTTCTTCTATTCAGAAACCACTGTCATATGATGGTAGTGAGTAACCCTGCCATTGTCACTTCTAAGATGAGCATGTCTAGATTCATGCAAATAATGCAATTATTTCTCCCTAAACTAAATTCCTTAATTTACTACTTTTATTTTTCATCCATAGACTGAGCACTGAATTGTTAGCCACAAGGAAAGTATTACAGTGACAAGAAATTCATATAACTGTGGCAACACAGCTTCAACTCTCCTAGCCCTTTTAACTACTGTAGACATCCTAAGTTTTCTTCCAAAGACCTTTGTCAGCTTTCCTTATAACAAAGAAAAGATAAGAGAAAAATGTAATTTTTGCACTGGGGAATACATTTCCATGAAAGCAGAACAGACCAGTGCAACAGGAGCTTTTCTGTGTGAAAATAAACCAGGAGCTTTTGTAATAAAAAGAACTAAAAACACTGCAGACACCATTCATTTGGTCTTAAAAAAATGTTTTGTTTTTAATGATCCCAGTGATTCAACAATGTTTAAAGACACTGACACTGATAAGAATGGAGCGCCAGTAACTAATGAGCATTAATACCCAGGAGACTGAGAAAAACTGAGCTACTGTGACAAGAGAATCAAAAGGCAATCAGTGACACTAAACCACATAGTCTGACTCACGTCTGTTTGCCGGTCTTAAATCAAGTCACGTCTGAGTAAGATGGCATTAAAAATATTTAAAAGCCAAGAAGTCCAAAGCTGTTGTATGTTTTTTTTTTCTTTTCCATGATGGCCAGTATAGTACAAGCAATACATATTATGTCATATATTTATTATACAAAAAAATCCTTTAAAGACTGAAAAAAAAAATAACAGTGTTGTGGTTATGATGAGGTTCTAAATGCAACTGTTAATCTCATGTCAACAACTAAGGAGAAATGTTAGCCTAGCAATAGTGAGTAGTCCTCTTCCTAAGCAGATGGAGGTCTGTGTGCCAAGGACAGCCTGCATCTATCAAGAAAAGGAATGGAGCTCTTCAGATGGTAATGCACTGCTCATGCTTTAAACATTTGTTGAACAAATTAGATAAATAGGAAATCTGATGCTATACCTCTCAAAACTCTTACAGAAAGAAATCTGGACAAAGACAAATAATGGGAGGGGGGAGACAAAGGCCCAACAATAGGTCAGTTTTTAAATATTGCTTTTACAAACTTAGAAAGTTGATTGGATAATAGGTTTTGCATTAGCATGAATTTTCTGAAGGGTATGAAGTCTGAAACTCAAATATCTGTCATTATTTTCTAACTTCAACCCTCAATGATTTGCCAGAAAAAAAACACAATTTTCTGAGAAACAGATCAAAAATATGGGGCAACAATCTAGACATTCTGCAAAAACCTGTACAGTTGAGAGGTATGTCTGATGCTATCCTCTAATGGCTGAAACAGTGAATAGTGAGGATTAAGAGTAGACCAGGGAGACTGTCTCAGGGAACAAATTTAGGAAAAAAGGTTACACAGTTGAAGAAATGTAAAACTATATCCAGTAGAAAGACAAATGAAACTTTAAAATAGTAGAAGATAAAATGGGAGTAACAATCAGAATATTAAAACCTACCAGTCCGGGGTACATATGTAAGTTTAGGGAGTATATTCCATACCTTCCATTAATTATAGTAGAGATGATATTATAATGTAAAGCATTTCTGAAATTTTGAGGAAATGGACTACAAACAATGCAAAGCTGTGGAATAGTGACTTTTGCCCAAAATTCAAAATTCCACCACTAGAGTTCATATCCTGGAGCAATCCTTTCTCTTAAATATAAGTACTGTCTTTCACCTGCTCAGTAGAGATGACACTTCAGTATCTGACTTACCCCAGCCTTATTCTGTACTGAAGAGCTTAATGGTTTGTCACCCTAATGTCACAATGTATACAGCTAACAGCCCTTTTCGGAATCATTAATATTGTTCCAGTTACTGTACTTAATATCAGCATAAGAACTGCAACATATACATTTATAACTCACAATGCAAAGATTCAGTCTTCCCCTCTCTTTATGGTCTGTGTGCAATTTCCATATTATTATTATTATTATTATTATTATTATTATTATTATTATTATTATTATGATTATTATTAAATGTTCTTACTTTGTCCTTTTGGGGTTTCTTTCCAGTTTTCTCCACAGGAAATCCTGCTGGTTGAACTAGGTGCATTGCACAGGTGATGGATGATAGCTGTATGCAGCAATCCACTTTACGTTTCCAGATAACAAATGGAACAATGATTAATTACTTCTCATTTCACTTACAAATTATAAGATTGCTTTGATTTTTTTTTCAAAACACCACTGACTACTATATTTTAAAAGAAAAGTATGTAATCTGTCATTTCAGTTATATGATTTTGTAATGGATTACTGATATTGTGTAGAAATTGAAGAAATAACATCATTGGTTAGGAAGTACCAGAGCACATTTTGGTAACGTGAACTTAAATAAATATTTTTTTTATCACTGAACAGTATCATTTCAATGATATGATATTCTAACGGATTACTGTGATCTGTTGGTGTCTCGAAGAAATCTAGAAAATAACATTCTTACTCTAAGAAGTATCACAACTCTTTCTGGTAGTGATAAGCTTAAATAAATATGTTTTCGAATGAGGTGTACTGCATAGAAGGTAACTGGCTGTACCAGACTCTGCTGTCTTTCAGAGAGTGGTAGAGAAATGGGAGAAAGCACAAAAAAATATGTGAAGGTCATTGGCACCAGAACCATTGAGTGTGGAGGAGGGAGCTCCCCCCCCCACACACACACACTTTTACAAGACAAGATGGTCTTGTCTAGTCTCCATGGCAGTGAAAAAACAAAGCATCTTGTCTTTAAGCAGGACTGGAAGATCCATACGTGCATCGTTGCATCCATGGATTACTTATGCATGACATTTTAAACTATCTGCGTTGTGGATTACTTGGGCGGGAAATTTTAAATTGCCCACCTGAAAGGTAGTGGTGTGTGCTTGGTTAGGAGAGTATGCTGCTGTTTCAGGGATAGTGTTCCTGGTGGTTCAGGGATCACATGTTTCTGGTTAGGAGAGTATGCTGCTGCTTCAGGGATCGTGTTCCTGGTGGTTCAGGGATCCCATGTTTCTGGTTAGGAGAGTATGATGCTGCTTCAGGGATCATGTTCCTGGTGGTTCAGGGATCCCATGTTTCTGGTTAGGAGAGTATGATGCTGCTTCAGGGATCATGTTCCTGGTGGTTCAGGGATCACATGTTTCTGGTTAGGAGAGTATGATGCTGCTTCAGGGATCATATTCCTGGTGGTTCAGGGATCATATGTTTCTGGTTAGGAGAGTATGATGATGCTTCAGGGATCGTGTTCCTGGTGGTTCAGGGATCACATGTTTCTGGTTAGGAGAGTATGCTGCTGCTTCAGGGATTGTGCTTTGGTAAGATATTTCAGATATATGTTGCTTCAGAGATTGTGTTTCTGGTTGGGGGGATTGTGTTTCTGATATATGCCGTGGGAGAATTGTGTTTCTGATATATGCTGCTGCAGAGATTGTGTTTCACTTTCTGATTTATGCTGCTGTGTTTCACTTTCTGCTGGGGGGATTGTGTGTGTGTAGATGCTTCAGATATATGCTGCTTCAGGGATTGTGTGTGTAGATGCTTCAGATATATGTTGCTTTAGGGATTGTATGTGTGTGTGTATTCAGATTTATGCTGCTTCAGGGATTGTGTGTGTGTGTGTGTGTGTGTGTGTGTGTGTGTGTGTGTGTGTGTGTGTGTGTGTGTGTGTGTGTGTGTGTGTGTGTGTGTGTGTGTGTGTGTTAAGATATATATACTGCTTCAGGGATTGTGTCTGTGTATTCAGATATATGCTGCTTCAGAGATTTTGTGTGTGTGTGTGTGTGTGTGTGTGTGTGTGTGTGTGTGTGTGTGTGTGTGTGTGTGTGTGTGTGTGTGTGTGTGTGTGTATTCAGATATATGCTGCTTCAGGGATTGTGTGTGTGTATACAGATATATGCTGCTTCAAGGATTGTGTGTGTGTGTGTGTGTGTGTGTATTCAGATACATACTGCTATACTGCTTCAGGGATTTTGTGTGTGTGTGTGTGTGTGTGTGTGTGTGTGTGTGTGTGTGTGTGTGTGTGTGTGTGTGTGTGTATTCATATATATGCTGCCTCAGGGATTGTGTGTGTCTGTATTCAGATATATGCTGCTTCAGGGATTGTGTGTGTGTGTATTCAGATATGTGCAGCTTCAGGGATTGTGTGTGTGTTTGTGTACTCAGATAAGTGCCGCTTCAGGGATTTCAAGGACTGTGTGTGTGTATACTTGCTTTTGATGCAGAAGGCTGTGGGTTCTACTCCCACAGTATGCAGATGGATTGCTGATGCTGTACTGTGGAAGTGGATGCTGCAGTCCTGTGAATGTCATCCTCTGGAGGAGTTACCTAGTAGCTATGAACTGGTTATCAGTTTGCCATCCATTCCGTATTGTAATATTAGTAGCTTATCATTTTTTTAATGTCACATAGGCAATTTATTCTTTAAGGGCAACAGGAACTTTATTTGTAGATGAAACAATGAAATATAAAGTTGTCTCCTATTAGCAACCTCTTCATTAGTTACAGATCCCTTTAATGTGGAATTATTTAGATGACTTTACTCAGAGATTTTGCATACTTACTGATATTGGTGGATTGCAATGACAGAAGTTTGAGTGGCCTTTTATGGTTGAAATTTTCTGAAAGTGGTTGTTTTGTCATTATTGGTTCATGCATTTTGTTTCAATGATTACTAAAAGACTGTTCAAAACTACAAATTTAAAACAAATTCTAACAAGTGGTGTTGTATTATACAAGGAATATTTCATACAATCAGGAAGGTGAATCTAAGAACACATACATATATGCAGCATCTCCCTAAAAATGCGTGCAAGGAGCCTGTGATTTGAATACAACACAAAGGTAAACATAATCCTCCACCGGCCAGAGGCATTTTCTTTGAATGTGAGTTTTAATGCTGTTTCAATGAATGTGAGTTTCAAGGGCAGAGAAGTTTACTGTTTTCATTGCAAGACTGTATTGTTTGTTTAGCAACTGGCTCAGTGTTTGTGCTATTGTATTTCAATTTCT
Source organism: Protopterus annectens (assembly GCF_019279795.1). Classification (NCBI taxonomy): domain Eukaryota; kingdom Metazoa; phylum Chordata; order Ceratodontiformes; family Protopteridae; genus Protopterus; species Protopterus annectens. Next base: position 459,444,679 of record NC_056738.1, read on the forward strand.
GTAATCATTGTAGAAGTAAATAAGAAAACAGTATGCATGCTGACAGGTTTGAACAGTGTTTATTGTAACTGAGGAGAAACAGCCAAGTAATGGAACACTGGAGTGGTTGAGGAGGGTGGCTGCTGCTGGAGCGACAGGGGGTTACAGACTATCCATTCAAATAAAACAAAGCTCATCCCTGTCCATATTCAAATGAAACTTGGATCTAATGATGGGTAATAGAAAATGTACTCCAAGATCGCCCCTCATGCCACTAATGGATAGAGGCAGTTCCTAAATGCTGCATCCCTTACATGGGTCCCTTCAAATTATCTATGGTATGATCAGTTATTTTCACTAGGGTTAATGTACACTTATCAGCCATGGGATAGGTAAGACCAATCAGGAAATGTTAATTCAAGCACCAAAAGGGAAATTGGCTAAGCTTAAAATGTCCTCTAAGTGAATCTATGTTGTGGTAGTAAATAGCTTTTAAAAAATTGACATTTTTAGGTCACTAAGAACCTCTCTCACCCCCCCCCCCCAGTCTTCAACAGCTTCCGGCGCCTATGGTGAAGGTCATTTTGATGAATTAAAATTATTTGTTATTATTTGACATGGATTTTAGTTAAAACCATTCCTAGCAATGAGTGCGTGATAGGCCAATTCAGTGTGGAACAGTGAGGACCACAGATCTTTCCTCATAAGGAGATACACCAGAGAGGAGTGGCAGTGACTGCTCACTGTCAGGCTCCTTTCCCACTATGTATCACTGGAAGAACACAGGCCTTTTGGCCTGCAGTCAGGGTGTTATTCCTCTAGGTTTTTGTGCTGGGTAGGACTGCAATGCATTTGATAATTGTTTATGATTTTTTCGGGTCCACATGATCTCTTCAGCAAAAGATTCCTAACTACAACCAGTGAAATTTCCACTAAAGATTACTGTTTTCACTGCCTTTTACAGTTGTGGAGAAGGCCGTCCAGTTTTCTTGTGAGAGCACACTAAATCCTTTATGAAAAAGCCCTGCTCCATCATGCCCCAAACCTCAGGGACTTTCTGGAGCATATGGAAACTTCTGGTGCTGGGTCAAAGAATAGCTGGCTCTTCCCCACCTGGAGAATTCTCCACCTGGATTTTTTTAAAGGAAAATAGCCTGAAAGGAAAAAGTGACTGCCAAGGAAAATGAATAAACACAAAAATTAATTATTAAGGATTCTGTGGCAGAGAACACATTACCATAGTGACACTGACAGTCCGGTATGGGCCTGAGGGTTTTAACCCTTCCTCCACCCAGCAAGGTAGTCTTGTCTAGCCTAGCTCAATACTTCTTATTTCTAAGTTTCCACTTGACTTTGTTTCAGCTGTAATCAAACAATAGGTTTCTAGCTACATCTCAGAAATACATGTTGCTGTACCATGGCTGGACAGCAGTACTTGGGTACCTACAGGGATCATTATTGCCTCAGACCATTCCTACCATTTTTGTCAAACACTCACATAAACCAGGTGAGGTTCCTTCAGTCTTGTCCTTTCATGTAGATCCAGTGGATCCCGGTGGTTTCTGTTTCAGTACTGTTTCACTTATTTACTTATTTAATGTTTTGTAATCCAGCACTGCATTTGTTACACTGATAGCAGAAGAAGACCTTGGTTGTTGTGCAAAATTCTGTATCTCTTTCAATGAACTGTGTATGCTTTTTTCTTTCATTTTATGAAAAATATGAATGTTACTGTAGTTAACTGTACTTATTTTTGGAAATTGTCATCATTTTGGAGCTTTTCTGTCTGGACCACCACTAAAAAGGGACCTTTAATTAGACTCAATCAACCTTTGCTAGTTAACAAAGGGTATAATTAATTGATAGTATTGACATCCATTCAGAAGAGTTGTAACCCTCATCTGTCTACCATGATTCCCATGTCCATTCAGAAGATTTATACACACATATTTTAATGACAGAAAGTTTGCTGCATGTGGATGTCTGACAGTGGGTTATCCCCTTCCTCTAACACACAAGGCCACCAAATTCTGTGTGGCTCCCCCACCTAACAGGAAGAAAGAAAACCTTCAAAGGAGGAGATATCCAACTTGGATCTAGAATATGAAGAGGACCTGGCCTGTACAGGTGAAATTAGCCTTTGATACAGATGAAGGGGATGAAATGTTTCCTTTAAGAAAACTAAACCTAACATTACAGTATTTACAATGGGGGATGTCAAGGAGATCTCCCGTCCCTGAAAAAAGGTATCTCAAACTTGTGGGCATGGAGGAACCCATGGCCACTGTCATACCACTCCCACTTTGTGAATGCATTTGAAAGTGTTTCAGTAAAGCTAAACTTCTAGCCACCTACTCCAGAAATCTAATCATGTTTTACAGAGTGCAATAAAATAAACGTATTTGTAGGAAAAACAAGTATTGGATCCTGTGGTAGTATCAGTGCAGGTAGCAAGGGAATGTAAGTTAGAAACAGGGATCAGCACCAGCGGAAGCTCCAGGCTCCTTTGCATGCTGAGACACAACAGATGCATAGTAGCTAGCTGGTGGGACATGTGGAAAAAAAAACACAGAAACACCATACCAATTAAGAATAGAATGCAAGATACATATCAACTCATCAAAAAAATAGTGCATGCTATATCTAACCAATCCTTGCAATGCTCACAACACATTTAAAACTACTAGTTTATCATGGTCAAGGATAATAGCTTAGATGAAGTGTTGGTATTCTCCAGTGTAACACGTCAAGGCATTGCTACCAATACAAAACAGGGAGCCAAATGCCATGCACAAAGACATCCACGCCTCAGCAGAAAGGGAAAAAAAAACATCATTAACACAGAGTCATGAATAAAAAGTCAGACTTATTTTGTTCTGTTCTGCATTGTAAGGAGAATATTTTCAAAACATGCAGCATATTTTGCCAGTGTTTAAGATAAAACGCATATTTTCCTACTACAGACACTGGTGAATAGCTTGCACTTGATCTAAAATTGGAAGGCTACATGCAGTTTAGCTACAATTATTTTGTTGAGCATTTACAATTGCTGTTAAAGGTGTAATAAGTGCTATGAAAACACAAATTAGAGTTAAAAAATGAAAACAAAAATGCAAAATATTGGTGACTCACACTACTGCCATTCTAGTAACATGGAAGATAAAAAATGATTTTCTTATGTCTAGCAAGACTTGTATAAAAGTTGCTTTCAGTGGATTCTAGGGAAGAATCTCCAAGGTAACTTTAGGGTGGCAGATCCATTGAGATATAAGAGTCTGATACATCAGAATAGTCAGAGTTCAAAGATAATAATGAAATAGATTAATCCTGGTTTGCTCTATATCTCGGTTATTTATTTATTCATATATATGTTTTGTTAGGCAAACTAGTCCCACTAGGCAAATGGCCTCTTTTCATTGCTGACCCAAGGTAGTACTCATACTGACTAAAGGAAATTAGGCCAGGACACTGGGGAATTTCTCCTCTTTTAGTTATGTGCCATGGAATCTTTAACATTTAGCTGAGCCACCACCAACTCAGGAAGATGTGGCCTCAGTTTAACATTTCATCTAAGTATAGCACACTCAGTAGTGCAGCACCCCCTTATGCTGCACTGCAGTGTCAGTATTGCAAAAAAATCACTCCAACTAATGTGGGAATAGAACCCACAACCTTTTGCATCAAAGGAAAGTCTGCTCTGTGTTGAACTACTGAGACTGCAAATCAATTTCTTTGCTTTCCAACCCCTCCAAGGAAACAGCAACATGAACTTCCTAGCACTCTGTTTCTGGTTTGCTGAAATAACACTAATATAAATAATTTAGATCTAAGTGTTTTTTATGTAGCACCATATCTCTCAACTTATTTGTTCAAGAATTTTGGACAAAGGAAAAAAATGGGGGGGGGGGGGATTGGGAATATTTTTTAAATATAACTCTAATTCACTTAAGTTAATAGAACAAGCTTTGCATCGGTATGCATTTCTTGAATAAGAAATATAAAACTCTAGTGACTGTCATTACTTAGATTTGTGATTTACCAGAACATTAAAAGTATTATGAGGAACAAGGACAAGCGTTTTAAGCAAAATCAGGGACATTTTTCAAAAATAGGGACACCTGAGAGGTACGGGTATCATTCAAATGAAAATGTGTGGTCACACTAATCCATTCCAGGATTAATTTTTTGTTTGTGCAGGATTTTAAATGATGAAGTTATGATTTTCTGAATGGTATTATAACTGGCCATGAACAAATTTCAGCAGATGACTTTTAAGACTCTGCAGTTTTAAAGACTAAGATAATTAAACATTTCCATAAAATCTTAAACTGAGGATTCTTCATTTTCAGACAGTTTAGTTACCATAACCTCCATAGCACTAAAAAAAAATGATTATAAGAGACTACAACCATATTCAAGTTTCTGTCTTCAAAATATGAATATGGTGGAACAAATGGGCAAATTGTGGAACATTTACTAACAACTAGGGACTGTGGGAGCTCACAGTGTTTTTAAAATAGTATTTTACACTTATTCTACCACATACCATAGGTTCATAGGTTCATAGGTTCATAGGTTCATAGGTTGGTACTAGGCTATCAGCCCTAGGGCCTGTACAAGCCTAGCCATAACAATTCTCTGGCTATTTCTTCCCACACTATTTACTTCCCTGGACCCCTGTCTAGCAGAGTGACTGACATGATCCCCGGGGTGAATTTCCTTTCTCCCATCCAATCGTCAAGGCTCCTTTTGAAGAGGGCCAAAGAGGTACTCTGCTTGACATGTATGGGCAATCTATTCCAGAGTCTGGGGAGTCTCTGGGTCAGGAACCTATCTCTCCAGCATGTTTTGTTTATTGTGATGACAAGGTTTAGATCCCTGGAGAGTGTGGCTCTGAGGGATTGGGATTTCTTTAAGTATAGCATGTCCAACAGCTCTGGGTTTGACATGGCCTTGTATGTTAAGCAGAGATCGCCTCTAAGTAGATGATATGCGACAGAGTATAGCTGGAGTTTTTAAGGCGGTCAGTGTAGGGCATCTGCTTTAGGCCTGTGATTCTTTTAGTGAGGTATTTCTGTGGCTGTTCCAGTTGTTGCAGATGTCTTGAGAGGTACATACCAAATGGAGCATTGTATTCTATAATGGGTCTAATGAGGGATGAGCACAGTGGGACAATGACCTCCTTTTTTCTGGATGAAAAGCCCTTAGTGATGAGGTGTGCCACATAGAAGGATTTTCTGACTGTTGTGGCGATGTGGTTATCGAAGGTGAGACCACTGTCCACCTGTGTCCCTAAGTCTCTTATCACACTTTCAGTGTTTAGTGTACTGCCACCTATATGGTAATTCATGGATACATGTTTTTTTCCCAAAGGGGATAACTATACATTTCTTGGCATTGAGCTTGAGCCCATGGCTCTGGCACCAAGCATCTATTTCTGTAAGTCCCCTTTGTAGAGTATCCACATCATTTGAGGATTCAATAATGGCTCCCAGTTTGCAGTCATCTGCAAACTTTGTTAGCCAGAGTCCCTTAGTGTTGGCCTGTACGTCAGAAAAGTAGATGCCAAATAAGAGCGGCCCCAGGACTGAACCCTGAGGTACTTCACTTGTCACTTGTCTGGAGCTGGATTTGGAGTCGGCTACATTTACAGTGTGGGTTCTATCAGTAAGCCAGTTAGCAACCCATTGGGTGATGTAGGGATTAATGCCCAGCTTAATAAGCTTATCTATGAGTCCAGAGTGGGGGATGGTGTCAAAGACCTTGGCAAGGTCTAGATAGGCTGTGTGGACCATCTTATCCTTGTCCATGGCTCTGGAGACTGATTCAAAGAAGTCAATCAGGTTCAGGAGACAATATCTGCCCTTCACAAACCCAAACTGGGTGGGGTCTAGTGTTTGAAGGTTGCCAATGTGGATCCCCCCTTGTGGAGTGGGATAACTGTAGCTCTGTGCCACTCAGTGGGCACAAAACCTGAGGTGAGGCTATGATTAAACATGACACTTAGGTGAGGTGCCAGTTCATATTGTAGTTCATGTAGTACACAGCCCGGGATGTCATCTGGTCCCATGGATGCTGTATTCTTAGCTTTGGAGAGTGTATTTTTTACCTGTGTGGCCGTTATTACCAGAATTTGGCAATCTTCCAGTATTGAGATGGGCCATTTAGCGGGTGAGAGGGGGGGGTGACGTTGACACTGAATTGATCTGCCAGGATATTGGCAATATCCTTGGGATCAGTATATTTAATGCCATTCTGTTTTAGCTTAGAGAAGATCTAAGCATTGCCATTTAGATTCTTGACATTGTTATAGAATGCCGTGTGGTTGTCTTTGGAATCTTTGTCAATTTTATTTTCGTAACTAGCTTTGTTCTTCAAACATTAGAAATTCTCAGGAGAAGCAACTCAAGTTGCAAATGTCCAAAGATCTAGATGGGCAAGACAAGCAACCCCTCAAAAACACAATTAATTAAGTCAGTGTCAAGCAGCATCATGGATACCATACCATACCATAAATTAAAAGAAAAAAAAACTTGCACAAGAAAAACTGTCAAAAGCTTCAAATGCAAATGTGTGTTCCTTAATATAACAGATTCATGAAAAACATTATATAGACCAAGAAACCTTAGGCCATTAAGAAAAAGAAGCAACTGAAGAAGTGCAAAAATATAAAGAACAAAATCTAGAGATTTTTGAAAGGCACAGAAAAGAAATATGGACATGGGAAAGAAAAAGAAATAAGATATGGTATAATATTTATGCAGAGCAAAAAGCCAAATTAATCAATACAAAAAAGCAGCCCCAAAGATATTCTAAGAGAAATACAGGGAAAGGCACCCCAGATATGGAAAAGTTCACAATAAATAAAATAATATCACAAAGACAGAACATAGAACAGATGATTAGTAAAGCAGAAGTTAGAAAATAGAAGCTGAAGCTATGGAATACCTACAAAGTGAAAGATTTAGTATAGAAACAGGTTATATCAAAGCATGAGGGAGCGTGTCCTCCAAGTAAGGAGAAACAGAAAGATCAGATGACGTCTGAAGAAGAAATATGGACATGGGAAAGAAAAAGAGATTTAATATGGTGTAATATTTATGCAAAGGAGAAAACAAAACTTGTCTATACAAAAAGAGCAGCACCCAAGGTATTTCAAAAGAAATACAAGCAAAACATCCGGATCTGGAAAAGTTTACAATATAAAAAAAAAAAAAAACAAAGAGGGAAAGCAGAAACGAGGATTAGTAATGGAGAAGTTAAAGAAACAGAAACTGAAGTGAATGATTTAGTGTAGAAAATCTAACTCTGATAATACCACACAGGATAGAATATTGAATCTCTAAATTAAAGAGAAACGTGGAACGGGAAGCATCCATTTACTTGCCATATAAAGATACTCTTGAGCCTTCAGTATGAAACCAGTACAAAAGTTTGGTTGGAAGTGCACAGCAAGGGAAGGAACAGGAAACTGTGTCAACCCCGATGCAGTCAATGTTGTGGAGGGATACGCCAAAGACCTCCCATATGAAACAGCAGCAACGGATGACACAAGGTAAAAACAAATAGAATATGGTACATGAAGATGCTGTGGAACTTTCTGTAGAATGCCCACAGAAAATGGAGAACAAAGAATGTGCCTTCCATTTAGAAGAAAGTGATCTAATGGAAGAGTTGCTTGATTTAATAGAGATGGATAGACATATTAAGATCAATGAAAGAAATAGACTACAGAAAGTCAATAAGACCCAACATGTTACAAGTCTGATAAAACAAATAAACACAGTAATCAGGACTGTTCAGAGAAATTCATGTGATATAACAGAAGTAAATAGGATATATTAATGTGCACCTAAATTAACAATAGATAAAGTCTTACCACAAAACCACAGGGCAGTAAGGAAAGGAAGGGGAGAAATCAAATCCCATCATAGAAGTATCAAAGTGAGAAAACTATAAAGCAATTAAGACAAGAAGTGTCACTGTTAGAAAAGTATAGAAGAGGAAACAGATCAACAAAAATACTCAGAAACGTAGACGTGATAAAAGCAACTTGAAGTATCGGAACAGATCAGGATCTGTCGTACACCATTGCAAAAAATAAACAAAGATATTAGCACGGGCAGAAAAACTTAGAAAATATGTAGATAAATATAAAGGAAAAGTATAAAATAAGCAATTTATTGATGACCCAAAAAAGTTTTATAGAGAATTGGGAAACAAGTTAAAAAGGGACTGAAAGACCACCAAAAAAAGAGGAAGTAGATACATTTTGGAGAAATATCTATGAAGATCCAGTGGAACATAACAAAGATGCTGAATGGATAGAAGGGATAAAAGGAAGAATGAGAAGGTCAAATGTACAGGATATGAAATGGGATGAAATAACACATAGAGAAATCGAAACAAGATTAAGAAAAGCTCCTAAATTGAAAGCCCCAGGCCCAGATGCAGTACCTAACCTCTGGCAAAAAGTATTAACATCTTTACATGAAGATTTAGCCATGAGTAAGAATTATTTATATGAGTACCCTGAACAAGCACCAACCTAATTAACAGCAGGAAAAATGATACTCCTCTTTAAGAGTGAACCTGTAAGCTACCCTAAAAGCTATAGACCAATAACTTGCCTTCAATGAAGTATAAATTATACACTGGAACTGATGCCGACAGAGCTTATAGATCTTTAGAAGAAAACTCAATCATGGCAGTAGAACAAAAGGGTAATAAAAGAAAGTCATATGGAACAAAGGATCATTTGTTGTTAAATAAAGTCATAATGGAGAGCTGTAAAAAGGGAAAGAATCAAAATATAGCAAGAATACACTAGAAAAAAGCATTTGACAGCATTCCATATTTGTGGATAAAGAGTACATAAAAATGTATAGCATACACCATACACTGAGAGGTTACATTACAGCGACCAAGAAACAGTGGCAAACCACTTTACAGTTAAGCCATGATAAAGGATAAGTTATTATTCCAGGGATAAAAATGTAAAGGGGGATATTCCAGGGTGACTATTGCCATTGTCCCATTAAGCTGTCTGCTTAACAGATTAGGTCATGGCTACAGTTTGGCTTCCAGAAAACAACAAAGTGCATAGAGTTCTCATCTTCTTTTTGTGGATGATGTAAAACTGTACAGTTCATCAGATGAGGAAGTGAAAGCAAAACTGCAAGTGGTAAAAACATTCCCATGTGATCTAAGATTGCCATTTGGTCTTGATAAATGTGCAAAAGCAACATTTAAAGCAGGAAAGCTGCAATACCAAGAAAATATGAGTTTTGGACAGGAATGTGATATAAAAGAACTTGAGCAAGAGGGAGTGTATAAATATTTTTGAATTGATGAAGGATTAACAATAAAACATGAAAAAATGTGAATAAAACTGGGTAAGGAATACTTTAGACTAAAATCAATATTGAAAAGAGCTCTGACATCTAGGAACAAAGTCCAAGCTATATACCAATTTGCTCTTCCTGTCCTAACTTACAGTTTTGCAGTGATTGACTGATCCAAATGGTACTGGATCAGTTGGACAGGAAAACAAGAAAAATGCTTCATCTTTATCAAATAATTTAAGAAAATCAGTGTATACCAAGATTATATAGCCCCCGTTCTGAAGGAGGTAAGGCCCTCCTAGAAATTGATTATGTGTATAGATCTGCAATCATAGGACTGCACATATATCTGCTGACCTCACAAGATCCAAACATAGTGAAAGTTTTAAAAAATGAGGATAGTAAGTCTAAAATGACTTTCCTGCTTAGTTTAGCAGAAGCATATTGGTATCAAGTGGGATTGGAAATCAAACCAGAAGTAGATAAAAATCAGGCAGCAAATGAATGTGCCAATAAACAAAGAAAGATATAAGATGAAGGATCAGATGAGAAAGCAAACATTGTGGAAAATGCATAAATGTAGTTGCAAGTACAGAAATCTCTTGGAACAACCGCATGTCAATCAGGACCGAATGCAGGAATGGTTAAGGAGAGGTGAATTTAAACCAAATGATGAAAGGTTACTATTGGCAGCCCAGGATAGTGGACTTGGACTATGTTCATAGGGTCATAGGTTCATAGGTTTATACTAAGCTATCTGCCCTAAGGCATTTATAAGCCTAGCCCAAAGTTTTGTGGCTTACCCCACCCCTTATATGAAAAAATACTGTGCCCATTAGTTTGTTGTGCCTCTGTCCAGCAGTGACACAGAGATGATTCCCGGGGTAAACCTACGATCTCCCATCCACAGGTCAAGATTTCTCTTGAACAGAGCCAACGAGTTGCTCTGCCTCACATGGACCGGGATTCTATTCCACAGCATAGGGAGTCTCTGAGTGATAAATCTATCCCTCCAGCACGTCCTATTTATATCCGTGCTGAGGTTTAAGTCGCTTGCTCTAGTGGTTTTGGTGGATTTGGATTTTTTGAGGTGGAGCATGTCCATTAATTCCGGGTTGGACATGGCCTTCTATGTCAGGCACATGTCACCTCTGAGCAGACGGTATGTGACTGAATAGAGCTGGAGTTTCTTCAATCTAGCAGCATATGACAGATTTTGGAGTCCCTTTATCCTTTTGGTGAGGAACTTTTGGGGTCTCTCCAATTGCTGCAGATGTCGAGTGAGATACATCCCGAATGGGGCATTGTACTCGATCATTGGTCTGATAAGTGAAGAGTACAGGGGAACAATGACCTCACTAGATCTGGATGTGAATCCCTTCATGATCAGATGGGCAATGTAGAAGGTCTTTCTAACCACTTTAGTAACGTGAGTGTCAAAAGAAAGGCCACTGTCAACCTGGGTCCCCAGGTCCCTGATAACCTCTTCTGTGCTTAGTGGCTTGCCGCCTATATGGTAGCTTGGGGTTACCTTGTTTTTCCCGAAGGGTATGACTATACATTTTTTGGCGTTTAACTTCAGGCCATGGCTCTGGCACTAGCTATCTGTTTCCGTGAGTCCCTTCTGAAGGATATCCGTGTCAGATGCACTTTCCACTATGGCACCCAGTTTGCAGTCGTCTGCAAACTTTGTCAGCCAAAGTCCTCCCATGTTGGCCTGTACTTCTGAGAAGTAGATGCCGAACAATAGGGGGCCAAGGACCGAGCCCTGTGGGACACCACTTGTGACCGGCTTGGAGTCTGATATAGCGCCAGCAACTCTAACCCTGTGGGTTCTGTCCTTAAGCCAGTTTGCAACCCATCTTGTGACATATGGGTTTACATTTAAGCTGGTAAGTTTTTCTACAATACCCAAGTGGGGTATTGTGTCGAAAGCCTTTGCAAGGTCAAGGTAGGCTGTATGGACTGCCTTTCCCGCATCAATGGCCTTGGTGACTGTTTCGAAGAAGTTGACCAAGTTCAAAAGGCATGATCTGCCCTTGATGAAGCCAAACTGGGTCGGGTCCAATGTCTGCAAGTCCCCTATATCTTTGTTTATGAGCTCCATTATGATCCTCTCCATAGCTTTGCAGACTAGACTTGTTAAGCTTATGGGACGGTAATTACCAGGGTCCATAGAGGCACCGCCTTTGTGGAGTGGGACCACAGTTGCCATACGCCACTCCTTGGGCACGTATCCTGTGGTAAGGCTGAGATTAAACAGCTGCCTTATGTGTGGGTTTAATTCCTCATTTAGCTCATGTAGCACACAGCTGGGGACACCATCCGGTCCCATTGATGCTGTGTTTTTAGCTTTAGAGAGAACAGCTTTCACCTGTGCATTTGAGTTGTCTGGGAGGCTACACTCCGCTGGGATAGTTATCTCTCCTTTAGGGGGGGAGAGGGGGGTGAAGTTTGCACTGAACCTGTCTGCCAGTATGTTGGCAATGTCTGTGGGTTCAGTGATTTTTGTATCATTTTGGACTAATTCTGAGCATATCTGGGAGTTTCCACCCAGGTTCCTAACATAGCTGAAAAAGGCCTTATGATTGTCCTTTGAATCCATGGCAATTTTTCTCTCAAAATTGGCCTTAGTTGATTTTATGAGTGCTCGTATTTTTTTACTAATAATGATCAGGGTGACTTCCCTTTTATGGATTTTGTTCTATCATGTAATAGCTTTCTCCTCTTATTGTAAAGTTTGTTAATGGCTGGGGTCCACCAGATTGGACGTTTGCCCTTTGTGGAAAGAGTCTTGGTTTTATTTGGGATTGCCTGATCCATGCAGTCCTGGAGGTGTTCATAGAAGGCATTTGTAAGGGCTTCTGCAGCTTGGGTTGTGGTTTCCACTGGCTCAGGGGCCTTGAAGGATACCACACCAGTCTTGAGTAGTGTGAAGTTTGCTTTTGAGAAGTTCTTCACTATGGTCTTTTTTGTTTGGGGTGGGGGCGGGATGTGGATTTCCAGTGAGATTAGTTTATGATCAGATCTCACCAATGAGGGATATACTTCCAGTGTGGAGCATTTTGTCCCCATGTTTGTGATAATGAGATCTAGTATATTTTCTCCTCTTGTGGGAACAGTGACTAGCTGTTCCATGGCATTTGAATTTATGAACTCCAGGAACCGTTGGCTAGAAAGTTAGGGCTTGAGTAATGTTCCCAGTCTATATTCGGGTAGTTGAAGTCACCCAATATGATGGTGTTTGGAGATACATTTATACCCTCCAGTGTCTTCAGGAAGGCTGTGCGGGGTTCCTGAGTTTGAGAGGGTGGCCTGTAGCATGCTACAATTTGTAGAGCAGTTTTGCCTATGGTTAGTTGCACCTGGATGGTTTCCGAAGCTTCGTGCGTTGCCACCAACCTGGAGGTGTGAGTGTCCTTTATGAATATGGATACACCCCCTCCCTTTGTGGTGTGGTCCGGGTTTTGGGGCCAGAACGCATGATATGAGGTAAAACCTAATAGTGCCGGGGTGCTCTCAGGAGCCTTGAACCAGGTTTCAGTTACAGCACAGACATCGATGTTCTCCATATTGAGAAGGGCCTCGAGTGCGTGCATTTTGAGATTTAGACTTCTGGCATTGAGCAGCATTACCCTCAGTTTCTTCCCATTTTTGTTTTCTAGGGTGGTAGGTTTAGAATTTGAGCCTTGCCTAAAAAGGCACTATGGGGGTGGCAAGAGCCTTAGCCAATATCCGAATCCCAGGGTGACAGGTGCAAGCCATCCCTTGCGAAGCAGCGTGGCTTGTCAAGCATGTCATCCCAGGCAGACAGACACTGGATCCCCTTTGAATGACACCAGACATTAAGCCAATTGTTAAAGCTGATCATCTTGTCTCTATATTGTGGCATCATTCTTGGTGAAGGAAGGATACTGCTCAGGGTCAGGGTCATACCTGCCTGGGCTACATAATCAGAGAGCTCCTCTATGTCTCTTTTCATGTAGTCCAGGGAGGTCCATCTCAGGTCATTCACACCAGCACAGACAATGACTGTGTCATATTTGTACCTGCCGTGGAGTGTATTCAAAGTCCACTGAACATGTGGAAGAAACAGACAACTGCAGTTTTTTTTTAAAACAGAATTGGAAACAGTTACACATCTTGTTGCTGGGTGTGATTCACTAATGTCAGAAGGACTGTAAACTGAAAGACATAATGTTGTGGCAAGCCTGTTGCATTGGGGATTGTGCATACATTATAATACTGAAGTAGCTGAAAAGCATTGAAAACATGAGCCACAAAGTATTATAGAAAATGAAGTTTATATCACATGGGGTCACCCATTACCAACAGTTCAAAAAATAGATGTGAGAAAAACAGATATAGCAGTCCATAAAATGAAGACAAAAGTAGCATTGATCATTGAAATTGCTAGATCCAGTGACTACAGTGTCTTATGTACAGAGAGGGACACAAAGTATAAAATACCAGGATTTACAGGCAGAAATGAGGGCATTGTGGAAGGATGCCCAGACAGTTCCAATAGCAGTAGGAGCAATGGGTGTTATAAAAAAAGAATTTACAATCATATGTTACCAATACATGTAACTCCATATAAATTGCAGAAGGAGTCAGTTCTAGGCACATTGTAGGTGCTATGAAGAGCAATTCTTGGAACAATATTAATTTCATGAACTTTACTCATACTTTGACTTAGCAGTGGGGTACATTTCTGTCATGGTATTAGAAACCCAAAAGACATGGAGAAATTAACCTGGGAGATACCATTACAACAACAACAAACAAAAGAATTAAAGAAACTGCACTCATAATCAACCTTCCATCTTCAAAATGAAATTTTGCACTATCTTGCACAATGTGGAACGGTTTACTTTTATATTGTCAATCTCAATAGGGGCAAAACGACTTCCACGAATACCGAAGTGCGAACGTCTCCAATGTCAAATTCTGAATAAGCGAATGACAAAACATTGCCCCTTTTTGACCCATGGTAGCACTGGTGTGGAGGTGTGGTGCAGCTGGAAATGTTGAAATTCGATATTTTTTTGACATTTTAAATTTTTTGCGGTTTTGGTTTGCTTAAATGAGTCAATTAAGTGGCCGGTCGACGAAGTGTGAGCGACGATATAAAGGTAAACCATGTGGAACAGATGGGTAAAATGTGACCCATTTACTAAGAGCTAGGAAGGAAGCATAAAATCATAGTTAAACAGTGGACTTTATACTTAAAAATGGTCATTAATACCCCAGTCTGTCCTTGCTTGCCAGAACAGTACCTTGGTTACAATGCAAAATTTTCCTTTTATGCTATTTATAAGGCAAAAAAGTTAAACATTAATTGTAATATATTGTGTTTTACCACACACCCAGCTCTTCAAACATTAGAGACTTTAGTATAAGTTAAAAATGTCCAAGACACACCCCCTACAAAATGAGGAAATCATTTTTATATTCTGTATTAGCATAACAGGTAAATAATTTTGAGTGACAAATGACTTTGGCTTTTCTCCTCATCTCAATTGTTATTACTTCATTCTACCCACTATATTGCTAATATTTATTTATTATTATATTTAAACAATTGTTTGCCTGGAAAGTCCGACTTGGAACGAGGCAATTTTCAGCAGAGGCCCAGGGAGAAAAGCTCCAGATGCATGTCAAATGCAGGGCGAACATGCAGACTCCATACAGAAGGCACCCCAACCTAGAATCAAACCAGCGAACCTGTTGCTGTGAAGCAACGATGTCAACCACTGCACTACCAAAGATAGCTTGCATGCACACACTTACAAACACACACACACACACACACACACACACACACACACACACACACACACACACACACACACACACACACACACACACACACACACACACACACACACACACACACACACACACACACACACACACACACACACACACACACACACACACACACACAGCTACTCACCCATCAATTACAGCCACTTGTATGACTGTATACCTTGGATATTTGCTTGAGATTAAGTGAATGAATCAAGTCATAAATAAATAATGGTCCAGAAATGTATCGCAGCTTGCTGATGTCAGAATCATAGAGTGCAACACCATTCTGCCTTCTCAACTTTTTAGCCCAAGAATCAGAAACAAGGAACAAAATCAGAACAGTTTTTAAATATTTCTCTTGTAAACTTAGAAAGTATGAAGTTTATATCATGTGGGATAACCAGCTTTGCATTTGTAAACATTTTCTGAAGGAGAAAAAAATCTGAACCTGAAACGTCTACCATTATTTAGTTACCACAATCTGCAACAATTTGCCCAAAAAACACACATTTTGCAAAGAATAGAACAAAATAATTCTAAATTTCTTTGCTCAAGAATTTTGAACAAAGCCAAAAGTAATTGTGAGTGTGTGTGTGTGTGTGTGTGTGTGTGTGTGTGTGTGTGTGTGTGTGTGTGTGTGTGTGTGTGTGTGTGTGTGGACAATGACCATAGAAGGGACAGATTTTAAATACTATTATTTTAATGTGTTTGTTAACTGGGTAAACCCAGTGGGGAAAGTGCCACTTTTCAATGGTAAACCAGGAGTACTGTCTGTGTGAAGCAAATGTTGGTGGAAGAATTCAGACCCTGTACTTTTAACAAATGGAAGTAATTTATTAACAGCTCAGGGCTTTAAGTGCCAATCTAAGGGTGGTATTCATAGTGCAAGGCTATCCAAGTGTGTAGCGCATGTCTGCAGAAAGTGGCGTTAAGTGGATATGCCAAAAAAGGTCAGCATAACATAGGTGTATTGAATATTGAAATCCAAATCAATTTCTATAATCTCCCTTTTCTCTTAACATATAAATTGTATAAGGTATCATTAATTGTATGTGCCTTGGCATATTGTGGGCAAGTGAGGCTGACTGTGGTCATGTTTAAAGCATTAGAGCAAAGCTGAGGTCTAAGCAGCAGCTAGAACTGTTTTCTTAAAAAAGTAAAGGGTTAAAGCTTTTTCATACAGGGTTACACTTTTGTGGGCACCTTGATGGTTTCATTAAAGAATATTTCAAAAAGGAATTTAGACTACACCTATTTAACACCAAGTCTTGCCCCTGTCAGGACCCTACCTAATCCTCTATGCTATTGTATTATCACTCTTACTACTCGGGCATCTCACTGTACCATCTCTTAGTTTTTTCTCCTTACCCATAGTTTTACTAAAAGTGTACCCCCGTAAGCTTGACTTCTACACCACATGCATATATGTATGTATTTATTTTTTGCTCTACTTTAAATACTTTAAATGCCTTTCTATATTAGAATTATATTAGAATTTTATCTTGCAGCATTATATCTTTGTATTAGAAATTTCAGTTGCTGTATGTTCTATATTCAACACTCACATTTTATTTTTTGCTATGTTGCTGTTGTTGTTGATACTAAAAAATAAAAAAAAGAAAAAAAATGTTTTTTATCTTGTGTAAGTACTGTACTTGTCTGTATTGGAGCTTTTGTACCATAATTGTCTGTATTGGAGCTTGGAGCTTATGTTACTAAATTGTCTGTATAGGAGCTTTTCTCCTTGGGTCTCAACTGAAAATGGACTCTTGGCCCAGGTGGACCAGCCCGTTTAACAGATGTCAAATAAATAAATAAATAGGAAAGGGGTGATAGGAAAGATTGAAAAGAGTAAACAAACAAAGAGGGGAACACACAAGGGAATTATCAAGATGGTTTGAGCTAGAAGATGTGGGAGAGGATGCACACCATGTTTTTCTTGGGGTAATAGATCCCTCCTATTTTTTTTTTTTTTGTAAGAGGGTAGCATGGATGGGAAATAAGAAAGACAGTATAGGAGAAATGGTAAGGAAAGAATGGATGAGGAAGTCTCAACTGTATACCCATTACACAGAACTTCAAATGTCTCCACTTCCAGGTGGTGTTGCAGTGGAGGTCTCTGATGTTGAGGATGCAGGGGTCTGTGTTGGAGATACTTAACTGGTGTTAATTGTCCTGCCCACTACCTCTTACAGTACATCCTCAACCTAACTCTGAAGCCCCTGTTCAGTGGTTTGCCAGGCTGCCACATGCCGGAGTGCCTAAAGGACAGATGCCTCCACTCCGACCCTGTTAGAACTCACAGAAGGGCAGAGAGTGACCTCTCCCTAGCCTGGGATGTACATGTGTGGTTTGCTCCTGAGGGATTTGAAAAAAAGAAATGAGAGAGAAGCAAAACAAAAAAGAAGCCCACAAGCAAATAATAAATAAAAGAGAAAAAAAGGCGTGGGGGGAGACAAAACATAAAAGAGCACAATACATCCACACAGTGCTGTTGTAATGCAAGGTATCAAATCAATAAACCATTTAAAAAATATCTTTATTGAAGTACAGTTGTGTATGGGGAAGTGCTTATGCATACACTTGGGGGTAGTGATTGGGGAAGTGCTTATGTAACTTGGACAAATGTATAAGAGTAGTGTTTATGCATACCTGTGATGAATTGCAATGATTTTGTGTTTCATTTGCATTGTTTTTCCAACACATTTACAAAGTCATCAAACATGAAAGAAGTCACTAAAAACTGCAGTTAATCATGCTTAAAAATGAAAGTATAACACATTTTCCTTGGTCTGTTCCTGTCTTCCTTGGAATTTCTTTCAGCAGCAAAGGTATAACAATAGTTACTTGCAGGATTACCACTGAAGTCAGTTTGAAAAGCATTGCTGTACTACTGTATATGTTACCCTGAACTATGTGTAATAATTTCTTCTACGGTTTTAAGCAATACATATCTTATGGACACCTGTCACTTTTACCAGAACATTCCACCAGTCTCCTGACTCCTTTCTTGTTGGCGATTGTACTGTATTTCTTTCTCAGCTAGACGTAAAACAGAGAAGGATAATCATGTTTACCTGTATTTGACTGTATTCCTCAGATACACGTCTTATATTTCCTGTAATTATTTTCTTTTTCTCTTATCCTGTCAGATTGTAACTGCTGAATGCATATATGTGTATTATTAAAATTCAGTAGTGAAATATTCTACTGTATTGTGTGGGGTAGTGAAGAAATACGAATGCAGATCTGTCATTTGTTTTAAAAAAATGCATGTATCTTCTTCTTCTCTTTTGGCTGTTCCCATTAGGGGTCGCCACAGCAGATCATCTGTTTCCATTTCTTCCTGTCCTCTGCATCCTGCTCTGTCACACCACCCACCTGCATGTCCTCTCTCACCACATCCATAAACCTTATCTTAGGCCTTCCTCTTTTCCTTTTACCTGGCAGCTCCATCCTTAGCATCCTTTTCCCAATATATACAGTTTCCCTCCTTAGCACATGTCCAAACCAATGCAATCTCGCATCCCTGGCTTTGTCACCAAACCTTCCAACCTAAACTGACCCTCTAATATACTGATTCCTAATCCTGTCCATCCTTGTCACATCCAGTGCAAATCTTAACATCTTTAACTCTGCCACTTCCAGCTCTGACACCTGCCTTTTTTGTCAATGTCACTGTCTCCAACCCATACAACATAGCTGGTCTCACTACGCTCTTGTAGACCTTCCCTTTCACTCTTACTGGTACCCATCTGTCACAAATCACTCCCGACACTCTTCTCCACCCATTCCACCCTGCCTGTACTCTCTTCTTCACCTCTCTTCCACACTCACCATTACTCTGAACTGTTGATCCCAAGTACTTAAACTAATCCACCTTCGCCAACTCTACTCCTTGCATCCTCACCATTCTTCTATCCTCCCTCTCATTCACACACACATATTCTGTCTTAGTCCTACTGACCTTCATTCCTCTCCTCTCTAGAGCATATCTCCACCTCTCCAGGGTCTCCTCAATCTTGTCCATACTTTCACTACAGATCACAATGTCATCTGCAAACATCATAGTCCATGGTGCTTCCTGTCTGATCTTGTCTGTCAAGCTGTCCATCACCATTGCAAATAAGAAAGGGCTCAGAACTGATCCTTGATGTAATCCCACCTCCACCTTAAATGCATCTGTCACTTCCACTGCAGACTTCACCACTGTCACACTACCCTCATACATATCCTGTACCACTCTTACATACATCTCTGCCACTCCTGACTTCCTCATACAATACCATAACTTCTCTCTAGGCACCCTATCATATGCTTTCTCCAAGTCCACAAAGACACAATGCAACTCCTTCTGACCTTCTCTATATTTCTCCATCAACACTCTCAGAGCAAACATTGCATCTGTAGTGCTCCTTCCTGGCATGAAACCATACTGCTGATCACTAATCATCACCTACCCTCTTAACCTAGCTTCCACCACTCTTTCTCATAACTTCAAGCATGTATCACTCTGTGGAAAACCTGAACTGCAAATTCTTAAATGTAACAATTTAAGGAAATGTGAATTTTCTTTTCTATAGAACTTTATCTAATGTACAGTAATGAAGCAAAACAGCTGAAAGGGTATTTACTGCTCATCATTAAAGCAAAGAAACCTCCCCTCCCCCAACTGTCAGTCTGACTAGGGTGTGATGAGTGTCATTTCAGCCATGTTGTATGTGCAGCAAGAAATACTTATAAACAAATAATTATATTCAGCAGTTCTTTAAGTTACTTATATTTAGTTACCTCTCACAAAACCTGCCTTTTTGTAATAATTCAAAAAGGTCTTACAACTTTTTCAGTGCAATGCTACACAATTATTTGCATCCGTAACTGCAAGTTTTATTTATAACTGTATTATATGCAGTCAGCATTACTGATATTTGAACATTACTATACATTTAGTTACCTGGACAGATTAATAATTTCATATTTTTACTGACATTTTTATTTATTTATTTATTTATGTAACCTCTTAATAGGTTATAGCGTTCTCTCTCTGTCATGAACAGATGGATGTCTGATTACATGAAATGGTATTTATTTATTGTTTTTCTTAATGCATATCAGAATGTCACCTCAAGTACATATTTGCAGTTAAGCTATCTGACTGTTGAAGTACATCTACTTGTTCAATATTATCTACCTCCTTGTATTTTATATATATATATATATATATATATATATATATATATATGTATATACATGTGTGTGTGTGTGTGTGTGTGTGTATATATATATATATATATATATATATATATATATATATTCAGTTATATATGGATTTAAAATTTTCAAACTTGTACTTACAGCAGAACTCTGGCCTTCTCACCTGACAACCCACTTGGCCAGCTGGTCAGCACTATGTTTTTGCAAGTCATCATGACCAGAGCTGGTTATACCTGTCAAGGTTGATAGGTGGTCACACACCTCCTGCCAGATATTGATTTTTTCAAAGTACTGGCGCGTCTGCATGCCTGGATCTTCTCCAGATACGAGTCATGCAGAAGGTAGAGCACGATTAAAGTCTGTTTCTCAGACCAGACAGGAGCAGGGCCTAGTGCCTTTACAGGTGCTGCCATCATTTGGAGAGCTAGAACCAGAATGAGGAAAGTATAGTGACTGCTGTATTAACCAGGGTTAGAAGCCCCCACTGCTGGGTGTGACAGCACCTTGGCCAAACCCTTTTTCACTAACATGATCACTAGACCAGGTATTAATAATCATGACAGGTTTGGTGTAATGACCAATGCATTGTCACACCGTGTTTTTTCTTACACACCTTGTTTTTTCTTAAAGGAAATGTTTACCAGGGCATACAATTACTAATGGATTATTTCCAACTTTATTTTAATCAATTATGTGTTGACAGTAATATTTCTTCATAACGTTTTTACATTTTTTCTTATGTCTGTACTTGGTTTCAGCAATTAAAGTGTGGCCTATCACATTTATTTTTATCTTCATTTTTTTCTTTCTTTTATTAATAGTTTGCGAAAAAGAAATGTCAATACTAATATGAGGAAGTATTTCTAGGACTTTTGTATATGTATTACTCCATTGAAAATGTTACCACTATATCTCTCTATTAGCTATTTTTGTCCAAGCAGCACATGTCTGAGAACAGCTTGGTATTGCTACAGAGTGCTGTGGAATTTCTGAACATTGACAGTGTGCCCTGCCTTCTCAGACTTGCTCAGGTAGCATGTCACATGTGTTCACTTCTTCTTCTTCTTCTTCTTTCGGCTTTTCCTGGTTAGGGGTCACCACAGCAGATCATCTGTCCGCTCATGATTGGCAGTGGAGTTTTTACAGTGTTGAGTTGCCAGCCCAGTGCCCAACCTTCCACAGAAGGCACACACACGCACACACTCAAACCTAGGGCCAATTTAGAGTGTCCAATCCACCTATTGCATGTATTTGGGATGTGGGAAGAAACCGGAGCACCCAGAGGAAACCCACACAACCACAGGGAGGACATGCAGACTCCGCACAGAAGGCACACCAGCCGAGAATCGAACCGAAGAACCTCTTGCTCGCAATCAGCAAAAAATCTGTACTATGCTGATGTACCTCGTAACATGTTTGTATTATACTATGATTGATAGACGTGCATATAAATTAGCCCAATTTGCATCCTAAACATGTAAATCAACCTGAATTTACTCTGCAAGGTTGAGCTGTGCCATATTGATTTGTGAGTAGCCAAGATAGGCTGCAAATTACTTAGGATACTTCAGAGATCCAAAAAGTAAGAAAAAGTTTATAAATTAAGCATAGTCATTAGCAGGGCAATTAACACTTCCTGTCATGTTTTAAAGGTCAATTGCAATGTGTTTTGAAATGTATTGTGCTTTTACATTGAATGAGTGTTTAATTATGGGGAACTGCTTGAAAGTTGTTTGATGTGTTCTTATGTTCATCGAAAATGTAATAAATGAACAATACATCATTGTTATTGTACAAGCAATTTAGAATTTGTTATAGAACTTGATAAGGTTTACAGTGCATAAGACAAGAAATACAGATGTGTAGTAAAAGTGTTGTTTTACTAATATCAGCAGGGCCAGCCTTAGCCAAAATGGCGCCCAAGGTGAAGTAGTGCTCCGGCGCCCCTTAAGCCCCACTCACACCACATATGAAACACCCCTATTTGAGCCACACGCACTGGGTCATTCCCATTCACATTCAAAAACTGAGAAAACTAATAATCTCATGCATATCAAAACTAGCCCTAAGTGGAGACATCCACCCCAACCCTGGCCCTACCATCTCCAACCCCAATCCTCATAATCAGACTAGAAATCACAACTTCTCCCATATTACAGCCAATAGAAAGCCAAGTGACTTCCTTCTACTAAGCCTAAATATTAGAAGTATATCCAACAAAGTCCATGAACTCCATGCCACCATAGACTTATACTCCCCAGATATAGTCGTCCTGACAGAAACCTGGCTAAAACCTCACATTCCCAGTGAGCAAATACGCCCTACAGGTTACGGCATACTAAGAGTAGACTGCCTAAACAAAAAAGGAGGTGGTGTAGCTATAATATTTAAACAACATCTAAACATCCAGATCTTAAAATCATCAGCTCCACAAATAGGCAATGAAGAAATAATATATACCAACCTCAAAATTAACCGAAACAAAACCATCAACATAATTGGATGCTACTTCCCACCTGGCCAAAACATCCCTCCACTAGAAAACCTCCTCAGCTGGTCTACCCACCATCTCCCCCAAGAAACTATCATCTTAGGTGATTTCAATATTGACTGGCAATCCTGTTCTGGCAGCAATCCAACCCATCATGTAAACCTTCATGGCTTCACCCAACTAGTCCAGTCACCAACAAGGATAAATAAAAACTCCAGCAAGCACTCTACCCTGGATTGGATACTAGTCAGTAAGAACCCCCAGTCATATATAACAGGCTGCTTATCAGATAGCCTCAGTGATCGCTCCCCAACATTCCTACTCAAAAAATACCTGTACCAAGCTAAACCTGTCATCTATCGTCAAATACGTAAAAAAATAAACTTTAACCCACTCACATTCATCTCATCCTTCAAAGAATGTAACTGGCATGTTCTAAAGTACCTCAGTCTAGATGACGCAGTTGAATCTTTTAATACTACCTTCCTGAACATCCTTAATTACCATGCCCCCATAAGATTTTCCAGAAC
This sequence comes from Protopterus annectens, assembly GCF_019279795.1. Lineage (NCBI taxonomy): Eukaryota > Metazoa > Chordata > Ceratodontiformes > Protopteridae > Protopterus > Protopterus annectens. The sequence continues at coordinate 459,468,051 of NC_056738.1, forward strand.
CAAAGCACAACCCTCCCCATGGCTACAGAAAACCACTAAGTCAGAAATGAAAAACAGGGATAAAGCCTGGGAGCACTGGCGCAAAACCAAAACCCCCGCAGCTAGACAGAAATTCCTAGAACTACGCAATAGATTCAAAAAGCTAATAAAACGGGACAAATTCCAATACTACCAGTCTGCCCTAGACTTCTCACAACACAGCCCCAAACAATTCTGGTCCTTCATAAACTCCATCCTCCACCCAGGTAAAGTCAGTACCCCTCCTCCTAACATCCCTCACTCCTCAGAAAATATTGTTACCTCATTCAACACACACTTCACCCAAACCATACTATCACTAGCTAAACAACACAACCCCTCCCTCCAACCCACACCTTCAACTAGTAATCTCCCCACTGCCTTCTCTTTTTCTCCTGTACCTACCTCCAACATAAAAAACTCTTAACTAAACTTAAACCCACCAAATTAGCAGCAGACAACCTCCCAAGTGAATACCTACAAATCACAGCTGATGCTCTGGCCTACCCAGTATCCATCTTGATTAACCGATCTCTGTCAGAAAGTTACGTTCCCACATTGTGGAAAGTCTCACATATAATTCCCCTCCACAAAGGCAGACCCTCTGCAGAACTAACCAATTACCGCCCCATAACTATTCTCTCTCCACTCTCCAAAATACTAGAGAGATGCATACACTCTCAGGTCTCACACTACCTCCTTACTAACAACCTCCTTTCCAGTACTCAGCATGGTTTCCAACCAAACCATAGCACCACCACTGCCTTACTCTCCTTTACAAACACTATCCTTCAGCATAAAAACAATGGCTATCTCTCCTCTGCTACTTTCCTAGACCTATCTAAAGCATTTGACATGGTCCCACACAAACAACTTATCTCTGTCCTCAATAACCTATCCTTCTCACAATCAGTCACCAACTGGTTTCAGAGTTACCTGTCTGACCGCCAACAATCCGTTGTATAGCAGAATGACATATCTCCCCAACTACCTGTCTCCATAGGGGTTCCCCAAGGATGCATCCTTGGACCCCTACTTTTCTCTGTTTACACCAATAATCTAGCCTCTGCCACCAAACATGGCACACTCATCCAATACGCAGATGACTCTACCATCATCTGCTCAGCCCAGTCCCTACCCAAACTGCAAAAAGTCACACAGGAAGCCTTTTCCTCTGTTGAAACATGGTTATCCGATGCCCAATTAATACTCAACCCAAACAAAACTAAACTACTCATCTTCCAACCCACCAACATACTCAAAACAACTCTCACTTTAACAAAACAACAAAAGACAATACCACTAAATACCCAACTGAACACACCACATTGCTAGGAGTGGAAATAGCCAATAAACTAAAATTTGACATTCACATATCCATGACCTTAAAAAAAGTCCACAAAAAACTAGGAGCATTATACAGAAATAAACAATTTCTCACCAAAGCAGCAAAGATTTCAATAACAAATTCCCACCTCATCTCCACCCTACTTTATGCCTCTCCAGTATATACCAACCTAAGGCAATGTGATCTAAACAAGCTAGAAACCTGCTACAACAAAATCACAAAATCCGCCACAGGGGCATCAACCGTAGTCACCACTGTCTCTCACTTGCTGAACTGGGCTGGCTTGAACTCCCTCACCTTCTTCAGTGGTATCAACTCTCACTCGCCCACAAACTAGTAAACCATCCACTAAATGTCCCATCCCTCCAGAATCTACTCCAATCCTATCGCACCACCAGACCACTAAGATCCAGCAACAAAAATCACTTGCAGATCACTAAAGCCAATAACTCTGCTGGTGAAGCACTATTCTCTTGCGCCATAGCCAAATTATGGAACTCACTTCCACCCACAATTACCTCCGTACCATCATGCACCAACTTCAAAACTTTATTAAAAGCAACTCCCACTCTAATATCATCAACCCCATCCAACTACTGCCTTTCTTTCACCTCCACTAACTACCTTGATGATAGCAAGCTCAGATGCTCATAAGCCTAGTACTTATTATACAGCAGGAACTTCTCATTGTTACATTTGTTAATGCCTGTTATGTACTTCACAGATAAAGATTCTAGTTGTCTACTGATGTACTATGTTCTTCATCTGTAAATATGTTGTAAGTAATTTCTATGTTAAATTGTTAATCACTATGTAATCCAATGTAACTACTGTCTGTTTATTTTACTGTGGAGCTTTTCTCCCCGGGCCTCCGCTGAAAATGGACCCACGTCCAGTCGGACACTCCCGGTCAACAAATTTAAATAAAATAAAAATAAAATAAAGAAAGCCAATCCAGTAATTTCCTTAAATTATTTAAACTCTTAGGAAGAAAAATATACCTTGTAATGTAGTTAAACTGCAGCTACCTTTGCATATGTATTTTCTACTTGAAATACCAGAACCAGATCATGGTCAAATAGGGTCCTAAGAAAGGTAATAGCCTGCCACCCAGAGCAGCACCTCCTGCAGCAACCCCCTCCTCAGCCATTCCAGTGTTCCATTATTTGGTTATCTCACCAGTTACCATGCATATTGTTCTATTTGCCTCTACAGTGATTACAGATATTGAAATACAATAGCACAAACACATATAGCCATTTGCTAAACAAACAATACAGTCTCACAATGAAAACAGACTTAAGATGAGCAGTAAACTTCTCTGCCCTTGAAACTCACATTTATTGAAATGGCAAAACTCACATTCATTGAAATGGCATGAAAACCCACATTCATAGAAATGCATCTGGTTGGTAGAGAATTAAGTTTACCTTTCGACTGTTTTCAAAACAGACTCTTTACACACATTTTTTAGGGCCATGCATACATGTATTTATTCTTTAATTCACTTTCCTGATTGTATTGAATTATATTGAATTATATTCCTTGTATAATACAGCACCACTTGTTAGAATATGTTTTAAATTTTTAGTTTTAAACATTCTTTTAATAAGCAATGAAACAAAATGTATGAACCAATAACTACCCATTTCAGGAAATTTCAACAATAAAAGGCCACTCAAGACTTCTATCATTACAATCCACCAATATTATTCCACACTCACAATCTCTGCCGAAGTAAAATCATCTGAATTCCACATTAAAGAAATCTGTAACTAATGAATGGCAAACAACTTTACATATCAATGTTATCTACAAATTCAGTGCCTGCTGCCCTTAAAAAAATTAATTGCCTATATTACATTAAAACAATGGTAAGTTGGTAATATTGCAGTAGGAAATGACTAACAAGTTCACAGTCACTAGGCATCTCATACAAAAGGCCATACTTAGGAGTGTAGAACCCCCCATCCCCCCTTATAATGCACCAAATAATCAACAATCATATAGGCACTGCATATCAGCACTCCATCTACATGGTGTGGGAGTGGAATCCACAGGCTTCTGCACCAAAGGCAGTTATACTACTAACACTGCTTTCACATTCTACAACACAGTGTGCCATTTGATAAAGAAAACAACGCTAGTTGCACACTTCAAACATTTACACTTGTTACAGTGTGTTAAATTTGTAGTTTTGAACATTTTTCCAGTAAGTAATGAAACAAAATGCATGACCCAATAATGACAAAACTGCCTATTTCAGAACATTTTAACCATAAAAGGCCCCTCCAACTTTCTCAAACACTATCAGTCAGTAAGTACGATCTCTGCAGAAGTAAAATTCATCTGAATAATTCTACATTAAAGAGATTTGTAACTAATGAAGAGGCTGTTACTGGCAAAGAACATTACATTTCACTGTTCCATCTACAAATTCTGCCCTTGAAGAATTAATTGCCTATGTTGCATTAAAGAAAAAATTGGTACACTTGTAATATTGCAATAGAGAATGACTGAGAAACAGACAAGTTCATAGTTACTAAGCATCTTAAACAAAGGACAGCACACTAAGGAATGCAGAACCCCTATCCCCTCTTAAAATGCAACAAATAATTGGCAACTAGGACATTACATACCATGCCTCCATACCTCTCAACCTCTTAGCACAAGAAATCTGAACAAAGCCTAAAATAATGGAGGGGAGGCGCAAAGGCCTCCAAACAGGGGCAGATTATAAATATTGCTCTCATAGACTTAGAATGTTGCTAGAATAACAACATTTGTCTTAGCATGGATTTTCTGAAGGAAATAAAGGCTGAAAATCAAATGTATGACATTTAGTTATTTAAATTCTCACTGATTTGCCAGAAAAAACACAAATTTTATGAGGAATAGGTAAAAAATATAAGGTAAAAGTCTGGACAGTTGAGATGTATGCTTACCTCTCAACCTCTTAGTGCAAGAAATCTGGACAAAGCCTAACATGGTGTAGATGCAATGGTAGAAGAAGTAGGGATAGATTTGAAATATTGCACTTTTGTAACTTAGAAAGTTGATTTTTTTGATCTACAAAACCACTAACATAAATCAGCTTAGCTGCAGATCATTCTTACATTAAAATGGCCCGCAAAAAAACAACTGGGTATTATACAACTAATATCAGTATTCAAAAATGTAAACCTGCATAAAACAACAAAGTAAATGCAACCACGCTGCTCTTTTAAATATATGTATATATATATATATATATATATATATATATATATATATATATATATATATATATATATATATATATATATATATATATATACACATACACACACACACACACACACACACACACACACACACACACACACACACACACACACACACACACACACACCTCTCAACCTCATAGAGCAAGACATCTGGACAAAGGCACAAACAACAGGGGACAAAGGTCCAAAAATAGTGACATTTTTAAATATTGCTCTTACAACCTTAAAAAGTTGATAGAATAAAAGATTTTGCACTGACATAAATTTTCTGAATGGTATGAAGCCTAAAACTCAAATTTCTGTCAATGTTTTCTGACTTAAGTCCTCAAAGATTTGCCAGAAAAACCACAGTTTTAAGAGTAATAGACCAAAATATGAGGCAAAAATCTGGACATTCCACAAAAATCTGTACAGTTGAGAGGTATAAATATATATATATATATATATATATATATATATATATATATATATATATATATATATATATGAAAATCATTATTTTAGGTGACTAAGTGGTAAATCACAGAACTACAAAATATGAGGACAGTTGAGAGGTATGCTGTACACACACGCAGCTGCTGTATGTTGCACACACATGCAGCTGCTCTCTCTCACATAGCAACACACACATACACCACCTACACCACCTACTCTCTCACAAAGAGCAGTATTGGCACTAACTTATGATGCTGCATGAATATCACCACTTCATAAATTAATGCTGATGCTGATACTGTATTTGTGGTAGTGCTGATCACCGTAGTGCCAGAGCGCTTATTGTGTGAAGTGATTTTCTAGTAATTGTAGCATAGGTTCATAGGTTCATAGGTAGGTACTAGGCTATTGGCCCTAGGGCCTATTCAAGCCTAGCCAAAAATGTACCCTGGATTTCGCCACCCAAGAAAATTATTTTCCTGTGCCCCTGTCAAGCAGAACCACAGAAGTGATCCCCGGGGTGAAATTCCTATTACCCATCCAATCATCAAGATTTTTCTTGAAGAGTGCTAATGAGGAGCTCTGTTTGACATAGATAGGTAGTCTGTTCCAGAGTATGGGAAGTCTCTGAGACTGGAATCTATCCCTCCAGCATGTTCTGTTTATTGTGGTGACAAGGTTTAGGTCACTAGAGCGTGTAGCTCGGAGGGTTTGTGATTTCTTTAAGTGGAGCATGTCCAACAGCTCTGGGTTTGACATAGCTTTGTATGTTAGGCAGAGATCGCCTCTGAGTAGGTGATAAGCGATGGAGTAAAGCTGGAGTTTTTTGAGACGGTCTGCGTAAGTCATCTGTTTGAGGCCAGTAATCCTCTTTGTGAGGTATTTTTGCGGCCTTTCCAGTTGTTGTAGATGTCTTGTGAGGTACATACCAAAAGGGGTGTTGTACTCTATAATGGGTCTAATGAGTGATGAGTAGAGGGGAACAATGACCTCTTTTTTTCTGGATGAGAAACCTTTTGTGATGAGGTGTGCCACTTAGAAGGATTTCCTGACCACTTTGGCGATGTGATTATCAAAGGAGAGACTACTGTCCACCTGTGTCCCAAGGTCTCTTATCACACTTTCGGTGTTAAGTAGACTACTGCCTATGTGGTAGTTCATGAGTACAAAATTTTTACCAAAGGGGATGACAATGCACTTTTTGGCATTGAGCTTGAGACCATGTCTTTGACACCAGGCATCTGTCTCAGTGAGGATGTCCACATTGTTAGGAGTTTCAATTATGGCTCCTAGTTTGCAGTCATCTGCAAATTTAGTTAGCCAAAGACCTTCTGTGTTAGCCTGTACTTCAGAGAAGTAGATACCAAACAGGAGAGGACCCAGGACTGAACCCTGTGGTACTCCACTTGTCACTGGTCTGAAGTCTGATTTGGAGTCTGCTACTTTCACAGTGTGGGTTCTTTCAGTAAGCCAGTTGGCAACCAATCTTGTGACATAGGGATTTATACCTAGTTTAGTGAGTTTATCTATAATTCCAGAGTGGGGGATGGTGTCAAACGCCTTGGCGAGATCTAGATAGGCTGTGTGAACCACCTTATCCTCATCTATGGCTTTGGTGACTACTTAAAAGAAGTCTATCAGGTTTAGGAGACATGATCTGCCTTTTACAAACCCAAACTGTGTGAGGTCCAGGGTTTGGAGATCTCTAATGTCTTTGTTTATGAGGTCCATGGCCTTGCAGACGAGGCTCGTCAGGCTAATGGGGCGGTAGTTCCCGGGGTCTGTTGTGCCCCCCCCCCTTTGTGGAATGGGATAACTGTCACGGTGCACCATTCAATGGGCACAAAGCCTGAGGTGAGGCTATGATTGAACATGATACTTAGGTGGGGTACCAGTTCATTCTGTAGTTCATGTAGAAGGCAGCCTGGGATGTTGTCAGGTCCCATAGATGCTGTGTTCTTGGCTTTGGAGAGTGAAGTTTTTACCTGTGCAGCCGTGATTAGAGGAACTTTGCATTCTTCTGGTATAAAGATGGGCCCTTTAGGGGGTGAGAGGAGGGTAAAGTTAGCACTGAACCTATCTGCCAGGATGTTGGCCATATCAGTTGGTTCTGTATATTTAGTGTCATTGTGCTGTAACTCAGAGCAGGTCTGAGTGTTGCCATTGAGATTTTTGACATAGCTATAGAATGCTTTGTGGTTGTCTTTAGAATCAGTGGCAATTTTGTTTTCATAACTAGCTTTGGAGGATTTTATGAGGGATATTAGCTTCTTACTGAGGCTGACCAGGGAGTTCCTCCAATCATGGGATTTTACTCTTTTTTGCAACAGTTTCTTTCTTCTGTTGTAGAGTTTGTTTATGGTAGAAGACCACCAGATTGGCTTCCTTTTTTTGGAGGATAGCATCTTGGTTCTGTTAGGGATAGCACGATCCATGCACTCGTGTAAGTGCTTATAAAGTGCATTTGTGTAGGATTCAGCAGTCGTACATCTATTGTCCATCTGCATGGGTGTCATGAAGTTTGCCACTTCTGTCTTAAGAAGCATGAAGTTGGCTTTGGAAAAATTTTTTACAGTTGTTTTCCTAATGGGGGGTGGGAGCGGGATGTGGATGTCTAGGGTGATTAGCTTGTGGTCGGATCTGACCAACGAGGAGCTGACCTCTGGTGTGGAACACCAGTCACCCATGTTGGTGATGACCAGGTCTAGGATATTGCTGCCTCTGGTGGGGGTGTGGATAAGTTGATCCAAAGCGTTGGAATTGATTATTTCCAGAAAACGTTGAGCAAAAGAGTTGGTACATAAGTAGTTTTCCCAGTTAATGGTAGGGTAGTTGAAATCACCCATTATTAGAGTGTTGGGTTGTACCTTAATATTTTCCAGTGTATCAAGAAAAGAGGTGTGGGAATCCTGGGGCATGGTGGGGGGTCTGTAGCAAGCTACAATGTGGATTGCGGTTTTGCCCAGAGTTAGTTGAACTTGGATAATCTCGGATGCATTATGCTGAGCAACTAGCTTGGAGGTGTGGATATCCTTAATGAATATGGACACGCCTCCACTTTTAGTGTTTCGGTCCACGTTTGGTGGCCGAAAGGTGTGGTATGAATTATAGCCTGGTAATGCAGGGGTGCTCTCTGGAGCTTTGAACCAGGTCTCTGTCACTGCACAGATGTCAATGTTCTCCATTTTAAGGAGTGCCTTGAGTGAGTGCATTTTGAGGTTTAGACTTCTAGCATTGAGTAGCATTACCCTCAGATTTTGCTTGCTTGTACCTGTTACGGTGGTGAATTTGTCATTTGAACCTTGCCTGAAAAAGGCACTACAGGGGTGGCAAGAGCCTTTGCCAGTATCCGGAATCCCAAGAGCGACAGGTGCAGGCCATGTCTGGAAAAGCAGCGTGGTCTGTCGATCATGTCATCCCAGGCAGACAGACACTGGATTCCCTTAGAATGACACCAGAAGCTTAGCCAATTGTTAAAGTCAATCATTTTGTCCTTGTACTGTGGTGTCATTCTGGGTGATGGCAGGATGCTACTCAGGGCTAGGGTCATACCGGCCTGGGCTACAAGATCAGATAGCTCCTCCATGTCTATTTTCATGTAGTCCAGGGAGGTACGTCTCAGGTCATTCACACTAACATGGACAATGACAGAGTCATATTTGTACTTGTTGTGGAGTGACCTGAGTGCGTGCGTTATGTGTCGGATCCTGGCACCTGACAGGCAGCTGACAGTAACTTTTTCCTTGTTTAGCCTGGTGAGTGGAACATCAGTGTGCCTGACTATAGAGTCACCTATGACTAAAGTGTTGGGTACGTTATGCCTTATGGGCTGTAGTTGAGTGACACACTGAGTATGTGGGCTATGTGTCATTTGAGTTGTGTTGGGGGGTGGAGGTTGCTTGCATTTCTGCTTTGGAGGTCTCTTTTGTTTGGGCAGATTAGTACTGAGAGCCTCCGCGAATGTAGGCGTGTGTTTTGTGGTTCTGTGTGTGTGTTTTGGTGGTGTAGGTTTTGAGGGACTATGCGATGAGTGTGGTGCGGTGCAAGTGTTTACCTTCTCCTCTTGACTGTCTGGGCCAGTCTTTGGTAAACAGAGCTTTGCTTCCAGTTTGGCTATATAAGTGCATCTCTCACAGGTCGTAGTGTTGGGTGGTAGGAGGAGAGGGTTGTCTGTGTACATAAGGCAATTGCTGCATTGTCCCAAGATGCCCAGATTCATCAGGTAGACAGGAGAAAACACCGGGAGCTGACCTTTAGACATGCCTGAATAGGTGCTTATTTATTAAGTACTAAAAACTGTTTTCCTCTAGACAAGTGAGGAAAGTTGAGTGCTGTAGTAATTTGTACCTTATTTAGTGCTTACAATGAGTTCTGAACAAGTACTGAGATCAAAGAAACAGATGAGTGCTAAAACTAAAAAGCTGGCTAGTTGCAAGGGAAATTTTGAAAAACAGACTTTATGGCACCAGGAATACTTTAACCCCAGTTAAGTGGGGGGGGGGGCTTAGGAGCCCACAAACAGTCCTGGACACAGCAAATCCATATCTGACCTGCCACAGAAAAGTGGGGAAGCAAGCTTAAATTTTTTTTTTCAGTAAATTGGAAATGGAGAAAGCTGGAACAGAAGTTAATTCAACGTTAAGAATCTGAGTGGGTTGGCCTTCACAAATGTTCTCTATTAGATTGAGTGAACTAATGACACTAGACTGGGAGGAGTGTCACAGATCAAATATACAGTATGGGCGGGCAACTGCAAAGCCACCAAGTATAAGAACACACAACACTAGGGTGGGTGGAAATAAATTACAGTTCCTAGCTGTAGCCACTAAATGAAAGTTTTAAACAGATCAAGGAGCAGACTCGAGAATGCTTTTAACAGACAAAAATGCACAGAAAAGTTCGGATAGAGCACTCACAAACAGAAAATACAACTCTCAGTATGAAAAAGCAGTTTACAGTTAAGTAATGTTAAAACAGTTTAAAACAGTACATAAATGCAGTGAAACAATAATCAAGCTATAGTTTTAGCAGTCAGCTTGCTACAATGACAAACACAGTGTGTGAATCAGAGATTAAATGTTATGAGGAACACATGACAAGAACATGAAATAAGCAACCCTCCAGCTATTTTGTACACCTCAAATGCTGACTTCTAAGTAGATGCATAATTTCAAAGTGAATATGTATAAAGCACTCTGCTGCAGTTCCATATGATTTCTGCAACTAGAAACAAAGAAAAAAAAAAAGACTTTTCATATCACAATGACAGAGCTGTTAAGTCTCTGTATTTGCAGTAATATACATAGCTATGTTTTCTGTTACTGTAAACAAAATAAACCGCAAGTCTGATCCATGATAACGGAATTGCAAGCAGCATTGCCTATGAATGAAGAAAGTTGGGTACTTACACCAAAACTTTATTTAAATTAAATGTCTGGAAACTTCAGCTTTGCAGCTATAAACAGATTACACAAATCTGTGGCCATGCAAAGTCATGCTGTCCTTCACAGAAATAAATGCGTTTAGGAACTGCAAATATAAAAGTGGTTCCTAAACTGCTGATGGGGATAGTTATTTACACAGAAGAGTGGATCATGGGTTGGTCTGAATATTAACATAGGAGCGGGTGTCAGGCTACAGAAAGCAATGGGCATTATGAGCAATCGAGATGGGCGTCTGATCCAGCAATAAAGTAACGTGAAAATAAGGAAGGAGAAAACATGGCTTAGAGTACCGCTTTCCTTATAAGGAAAACTGCAAAACGAGGCAAAATGCATAGTACTTTGTAGTTTGTTTATATTTTGAATGGGTGAGATCAAATGTTAGGGAGAAAAGACTTGATTAATAAGAGACAATATTGATGTTATCCCGTAGTTGTCCTTTAAAGGTAGTGGATGCTTCCTGATGACACTGCAGGTATAAAAGTGGGAGGGCACTCGCCCCTCCCTCTCAACCTATGATTCCAGCACCCTATGGTTTATTTATTCATTTTAATTAATGTACTTTTCTTATTATGTGTTTGCATAATAAGAAAAGTAAATTAATTAAAATAAATAAATGAGCACAAACTGCGCCCTTTACTAGGTTGGCCTGTATGGCGCCCTAGGCAGTTGTCTAGTTCATCTATGCCTAAGGCCAGCCGTGAATATCAGTGAGAGAAGAGCACCTGACAATGGCAGACAGGACTGCACTTTTGCACTGAAAAATCCAAACTTGTGTTCTTTATAATCACATCTGTGTTAGATTGTTTCTGTAGTTGTGTTGGTGGTAGGAATAGCAGACCAGTGAATTACACTTTAACTACTGATGTCACGCAGATAGTACTGTGGCAAGTGTTTGACATTCGCCCTTTTACTTCCTTTTCTTTTTGATTTTTCCTGTATAGTACAGATGGAGAATAAAGGATTCGGGCTTAGACAAGATAACTTTAGCTATGTGAAAAATCATGTACTCATTGCAGCATTTAAGACACACAGCAAACTGTTGTTTGGTAAAGCCAAGAGCAGCAAAGCATGGAGCCAAGCAGTGTTTGAAATCAGTGCAGTTGGAAGCAGAAACAGATCTCTGGCAGAGTGCAAGAAAAGGGCAAATGATATGGTGGGATGTGCTAGAAGTAAAGCCAGGCAGAGTGGGATTTCCAGAACCACCATGGGTGTGGGGGTGGGGGGTGCTGAATCTTATTAAGCTAACTCCAGATGAAGAATTCTTTTTTCCATTTGTGGGGATGACTGATACAGAAGATGGTACAAATGACATAATTAGAGGTGGCATGGACACTGGTTCATCAAACTAAAGTCTGCAGCAGCATTTATATTCATCCACTTCTGACAGGTGGTTTAAAGTATTCATTTTTTAATATTTAACATTGAATGGTAACAAGCAGTGCCTTCATTAATCACACCACAGTTCTTTTCTGTTAGGTCAGCTACGTATATCAGCAGCTAATGAAAACAAAGGCAGACTTCGTGGTAGGTTTTACCCCCATGTAAGCATGCTATATTGTATGCTGTGGCAGTATTATTAATGTGTTCTAATGATTTCTTTGACAGAATCAGCATCAGAAACAAACAGTTCAGCTGTGACAATAAATATGGATGAAGTCAGCAGTGAAATGCGTGGTGGTGACAATGATGGCAATGATGATGATGATGATGTAGTTGCATTTATAAGGCAGCCTGACAGAAGTGACAGGCAGTCTCCCAGTGTAATGACAGGCTGTCTCACCTCACAACATGTTAGTAACTCTACAGAAGGTGACACTGCATCACAAAGGCAAACACAGGCTGACATTCCACTCATGCTTGTACACCTGTAGCAAATATACACTTCTACATCAGTGTCTCCACAGGCAGAAGAACAGTGTCAGGAGGAAAGCAGGCAGTCTGAGGCCATTTTGTCCAAAGTGACAACATTACAAAGAGGTGCTAGGTGCACAAATTATTTTGAACTACTTCAGGGAACATATGCAGTATTAGCAGCACAACAGAAAATGTGTCATGACATAGATAGGGCTCAAACCAGTGCAACAGTAAGTCAGCTAGAAATGGTTAGAGTATTACAGGGTATGAAGATTTTGAAAAGTACTTTGAATTGACAGATAGTGGGGGTAATGCCATGGTTTCACTGATGTGTTGCATGATGGCGCACCAGGCATCAGTTGTAGCCTCCATTCATACACATAGCAGAGTCAAGCTGGACTCATTTTAACCAGGGGAAGAGGAGAGGGACAGTCCGGACATGTGGGGGAAGATCACTTGATAGAAACACTGGCTCTCAAGACAGTGATGTCAGCGCTCACAGTTAGCAATCACAACACATTTCTCATAGGCCATGTCAATAGTCATCTACACCTAGGAGAACCACATGTTCCAGCTCAAGGTCATGGTCAAAAAGCACTATCAGGTCACTGACAGGGGAATCACCTTCCCCCTGTAGAAGACACCATCAGAATAACTCACCATACATTTCTCATGGTAGCCCATCCTCTAGAACAGGTGCACCATCACCAGGCCTATCGATAGGAGATGTGTATGAATCATTTGATCTGGAGCTACTGTGACTTAACATTTCTTTATAAGTATGTTTGTGTAATGAAACTAAGGATTAGTTGTTGTTGGTGGTGTGTTGGGGTGGACATATACATGCAAAGATATTCCCTTTCCAGTTATTACTTTCACCATATTCTGAAGTTGCAGTCTTGTACATTTGTGTTTAAATGCAATAGGGAAGTCTATGTACGTATGTTAAGTACATAGATACCTCATCACTGCACAAATGAAGAGACATTCTAACCTCATTAATGTTTTAAATGACAGTAAGAAAGACATGTGATGTGCAGTGCAACATAATTCTTTACAGATAAATTGAAAATCAAAGTTGCATTTTGAACTGTTGATAGTTCCTGTTTCTATTGAATAATAAATAATAATAATAAAATTAAACAGTTTAATAAGTACAGCACATGCAGCTGTTGACTTATTCATAGACATGCTGCTTCTTAGCATCACTGCATAGGGATCAGTGAACACTCAGGCAAACATCTAGTAACCAAAAAATATTTTTAGATGAGAGAGAATGTCAGATGAACAGGCTCAGTAGACCATACACGGAACAGCATAGCCCACAGGTACCACTGCATGCATCAACTATGCTAAACATGTTTTTTTTTTTTTTTTTGAAAAAAAAAAAAAAAAAAGGAATCACTAACCTGAATGTCCTGGTTCATAGTTCTGAACTAGATGCCACCTCTTAAACTGTGTAGCCACATGCCTTGCACTGTCCTGCTGCATAGAGACCCTTATTACTGCTGCCAGCTAGACATCATTAGTCACAGTGGGACTACAACCAGGAGCTGAATTGACAGAATAGGTAATTTCCCCACCAGACCAACACATAATCATATTATTCAAAATGCAGCATGCAGTAAACATCCTACACACAGTAGCTGGATTATGCTGCAGGGCTCTCCCAGACTCATTAAGGCACCTGAAACAGCCCTGGAACATCTCCTCTGCAGCCATGAGCTATGGCTCCAGTGGATATCTGTCATCCCCTTATAAAAAAAAAAAAAGAGAGAGAGAGAGATATGGGAGGGAAGACAAAATAAGAAAATAAAGATTAATATACACCAATTACCTTTAACTTTAACAACAATGTACTTAAAAAAAAACAACTTTCCACTTTACTAACAAGATGACCACTGGACATTCTACCAAGCAGAAAGAAGTGGTAGAGTGGTCTAGTGTGCCAGATATGGGAATCATGGGCACTGCCAGGATGGTGGGCAAAGATGTTGGTGATGCACCCACATGCATCAGACACTACCTAGCAATTCATGAAATGGAAGACCTTCCTACTGTAGTACTGCTCACCCTGTGGACCAGGGGGGGCTCTAATTACAACATGGGTGTAATCTAGTGCACCAAGTACCTTGGGGAAATGTACCATCTCATAAAAGGCACTCATAGTTCAAGGGTGGTCCTGATTTGACACCAGGAACTAGATACCCTGATCAACATCTGCCTAGAGTACATTCAGGAACTCCTTCACTATCTTTAAAGTAGAAACCTGTGAGATCTCCATGGTGTCCCTAGTCTGTCTCTGGAACATCCCCATAGCAATTATAGTGAGTGCTATACATACTCTGGTGTTGACAGGAATAGAAAGTTCACACATCCCTCCACTGCCCCTATGAGGGTCAAACATGGCCATGAAGACCCTTATAATGTCCTTGTTCACTCTACACTATCAAGGATTTCCTGATTATCAAAGTTATAATGAGTAATCCTTTGCCTATATTTCTGCCTTCTTGGTGGGTGAGTGGTGCTGGGCACAATCGGTTTGGTCCTAGCCAAGACAAGTAACTCTGACCTAGAAATAGCAAAGCTTGCTGCAAGAGAAAGCATTTTCACTAGTTTCAACATTAGTACTTTTGACAAGTCTTCCCTTTATATACTGCATCTGAGAAAAGTGTGTGAAAATGGGAAAAACTGACTGTAAATTAAAACTGGCATAAAATAACTTTAATTAACATAAGAACATTTATATTGCTTCTCATTACCATCTCATTATCTGCTCATTTTCATACCTACATTTGGGGACATGACAAATTGGTGTATCTTGACTGTGAACTGCGACTTAGCTGCACCTGTCAGTGCTCTCCCATGAATTCCCTAACACATTTGTGCCACTGGCTATGAATACCACATTAATTCACTTAAAAGGTTAACTGAACAACAACAGCTATTCAGAAAATTCATGGAAATGCAGTTTGTGATCAGTGAGAACTATGAAATTCCCTGGTGATTTACCGAAATACTTATAATAATAGTAACAATAATAATAAATACACAAATAAATAAATAAGTTATGGAAGTGTGACAGCTGGTGTGTGGATTAAGGTTCCAGGCTCTTAATGAACAGGGTTCATAGTTTGATTTTTTCTGCCTCCACATTTATCTACTGGGTGACTGTGAGCAAGTCATTTAACCAGAAAGCTTTGACTGGTGTAAGGCATCTCACATACACACACACACACACACACACACACACACACACACACACACACACACACACACACACACACACACACACACACACACCTCTTAAATTATTGTTGTTGTTCCAGACTGTTCTCCATTTTGTTAACTGTAACAAAAAAATCCGATGGTGTGGAAGCTTTATTCCATACATCAAGCTTGTGGTGCTGATTTCAAAATCCATATGGAAGTTCTTGTATGCATTTAGAATAAATTGCTGGGAAATCTGAGAGTTTGGATCTCACTAAATCCAACAACAAAAATCCATGGTTGCCTTACTCCATACAGTAGGCTTATAGTGAGAAATTCAAAATTCACGAGCAGAAGCACTTGTACATAATTGGAAGAGCTTGCTGGAAAATGTGTTTGCAGAGACTTTGCTTGTAGCTGGATATGCTCAAAGAATAATGAATGTGATTCTAGTAACTGGAGCACTCAGGGAGGCACATAGTTTCAAAGGAGGGGTATGTACCCATATGTGCCCCCCCAGTGCCGACACTGATCAACACCCACTCCAGTGATAGAGAAAGTTTGAATTAGGGTTATAAATACAAGGCATACCTGATTCAGTTTGGAAAGAGAATCTGCAGGCAAACTGACAATGTGTTCAAGGACTGAAGGATGTGAGTGTTTGGGACAGGGGGAACAGGCTTTGTAAATTAATGCAAATGTATTTATTTATTTGTTTATTTATTTATTTATGTGTTAACCAGGTAGGAGGACTGGTCAAAGGACCAGTTTTGACAACTTTATTAAATTGTCACTTATGATCTAGGCAAGCATACATTAATATAAAAGAAAACAAATCATATTAATATGTTTCCAGTTATATACATTATTCATCACTTATGTTCTATCATCAGTCCAACATTACATAAATTGCTCAAATCCTGTCTTCCCTTAAACCGCACTCTTCCTCTAGAACATTATGCTGCATGTATTATTCAAACAACTTTCATTTATTTCTATGTAATTTGCTCCTTCTCCTTTCTAAAAATCCCACTTGAGTTATTTTATCTCTTTCTTACAATCAGTGCCGGCTGGTGACTTCAAATCAAAGGGGGGCTGCAGGAGACAGCTGAATGTGTGGGGCCAATGGGAAGGAGTGTGGCCAACTAAAAGGGGTGGAGCTATGGTGCAGTGGGATCAATGCTGGACATGCTTACTAATTTACATGAAATAAATGCTCATGTCACTATGGCACATGCTAAATACTCTACACAGCACACATTGTTACATGTATATACAGGCTGAAGACTTACCTCTGCGGTATGCTGCAAACAGTACTTTGTACTCGGTTTGTGCACCTGATGAGAAGCTATGGTCTGGTCTGGAACACATCAGGTCATACTGGATTTCTCCCCCCTCCTTTTCATAGAGGCTCAAAAGGGACAGTTTTAAAGTTTCCCAAGCAAACACTATTCACACAACTTCACCTAGTTGCAAATAAGTGCTTGTAGCCTTCTCTTTTGGCTGTTCCTGTTAGGGGTTGCCACAGTGGATAAGTTTCCAGTTTCTTCTTGTCCTCTGCATTTTTCTCTGTCACACCAACCACCTGCATGTCCTCTCTCACTACATCCATAAACCTTATCTTAGGCCTTCCTCTTTCTCTTACCAGGCTGGCAGCTTCATCCTTATCATACTTTTCCCAATATACCCAGTATCCCTTCCTCAGCACATGTCCAAACCAACCTAATCATCTCACCTCACTGGCATACAAATCATGTGGATGACTTTCAAGACGATATCACTTAACTGGCCCAACATCATCTAAAATTGACACATATTCCTTGTTATGCCAGCATTACTGAGACTAGCTTAATATTCAGTGCTAACCAGTACAGATGGGGTTAAGCATTAATAAAACAGCTTACAATTATTCCTGATGAAGAAGCTGTTTCTTGCAGAACTGAGAAGGCAGTGCAAAAGGAGCAGGCAGAAGATAGGGTACATGAAACAACTAGGGAGCCTCACAAAGAGGATCCTAGGCCTTAAACACTTGTCCTATATGGACAGACTCAAAAAAACTCCAATTATTCTCAGTCTCATATTGCCTACTTACAGTATAGTATAGCATAGCATGGTCAGCTACACATTGCAGTTTGCCCTTCCTTTCCATTGGGCAGTTTTAAGATTCCAATCTGGCTCTGCCATGTACCCTGTCCATGGTCTGTTTAGCATTTGTATTCCTCTCCAAGACATGAGTAAGCTGCGTAGCTGCTATATGGAAATTTATTTATTGCACTTGATTACTGGGAAAATCTGACTGAGCAATAAAACCCCTTTTCAGTGAGGCCCGGGGAGAAAAGATCCAACTAACAAAGATGTATCTACATAACATACATACAGTATACTAAGATAAACATCTCTGCTAAGGTAAAAGGAGTAAAATAAAATCCACATTGCCATGCATACAATGCACACATATGCTTTCACACTGCAGTCTACAGTACACAAGAGTTTCATTCTGTATGTTTGTATGTATACCTAGCCCAGTTACACCTGTGTATTTCAAGCTGCATTAGCCAGCATAAAACATCTCTCAGGCTTGTGCGCATTTATTTAAGGTTACTTACAATGACTGTGCAGATTTTAGCCTAGGTCAGATTCAACAATATACATCTTGTCGCATACCTCTCAACCTCGCAGAGCAAGAAATCTGGACAAAACCATGTATAAAAGTGGGACAAAGGACCAAAAAATAGGGACAATTTTTAAACAGTGCTCTTACAAACTTAGAAAGTTGAGAGAATAACAGGTTTTGCATTAGCATGAATTTTCTGAAGGGTATATGAAGCCTGAAACTCCAATGTATGTCATTACTTTCTAACTTCAGCCCTTAATGATTTCTCTTATGTCACTTAACAACAGCCATGTACATTTTGCTTTCCATCTTTAACCAGTATCCCTCATTGACAGTGGTGACAAGTACTGACTGAGGTTTCTTTTTGGGGATGAACTCTTGGCTAGGCTTGTAAGGGCCCCAGGGGCATTAGCCTAGTAACCTTCTATGATCCTATAACTGTCATAAAATGGTTACATATTACGTGGATAAAGTGCTACAAGTTGAAAAAAAGTATTTTACTCTTTGTTACTAAGGATTGTAAAGCATTGCTGCTAAATTTCTTTCTGATCAGAATTAGTCTGTTATCTCGCATTTCAAATTTTAATAAAGATTTTAGTTAGGAAATTAAAGACTTATATTAATTCACTCAGCTACAGAATGCCATATTAAATACTAGATTAAAAAACAACATACAAAAAGGAAACTTGCCCCAACCTATAAACCGAAAACTGAACATCTCTATACATCGTAGTGCTCCTTATAACTTTTTTTTTTCACAGTATATCATATGCGTAATTTTAAAATAAATCACAATGAATACTATTAAAAATTAAGACTGAACTTGTCCATGAAGAATGCTCTCGCCCATGTTTAAAACTGTAAGATGCAGTTTGAAAATACAGTGAATTCACATTAAACAAGTGGACATGTTGCAGCTGAAATATTAAAAATAATACAAACAGGGCACATACATTAACTAGTGCACATTTTCCAGCATGTGGGCTACATCAGATTTTTAAACTTTGTTGCTTGGGTGATGCCTACAATCTTCCCTATGAACTTCTGGGCGATTAATATTTACAAGACACAAATTCAGCATTTTATTTTCTATGGGTTTGGCTATCCAATCTTCTGCAATCAAGTCCTTGATGTAGCACTCTGCAAATTTGGTACAAATAATAGAGACAACACTGTACCATGTTCATTATTTAAACCTCTTAAATTTGTTTTTTGAAGAATTATTGGCAATATCCAACATCGACAGAATTATTTCCCATTGCTACAGTAGTGCCAACAACATACACAACAAACCACATTAACTATAAGGTCCATCAGTTATTTCACACTGAATGTGCATCAACTTGTGCCACTTTACATACGGTATCCTCAGTACTGCACAGGCAACTAACACACACAGCAAACTTCAGTATACAACAGTTCCACAATGTGGGGCTCATGCATGAATCTTTTAAACAAATTTTCAAAAAGCAGGCATCTTACATTTACTTCATTGTCATCTACTCAATTTCTTTCTTGGAATGGGGTTTTGCTGTCAAGCCCAATATCAATATAAAACAGTCAACCTAGTGCATCTACTACAGCAAACGGGGATACTGGTCAATTTGATTATGAGTTCAGCATAACCTAAACTCAAAACCAAAAGCATCTGCCTCTTTTATAACAAACGTACTGAGAGATATAAAGCAAGCATATCCAAAATATAAACAACGAGGCTATTCCAATGTTAAAAAGATCAGGATCAGATCTGTATAAATCAGTTTTATCATCAAATATTTACATTCAGTTAACTGCATGTCCCCGATTTAAGCCCCAACCATCTATGTGAAGACCATCGATTTACATACTGTTCTTGGCATATTATGAACCAAAATAAGACAAGACAGAGCAGCTGAATACATTTAATATGGTCTCAATCTGTGTAACAGTATAAGTGAAATCAGTGTCTTTTATACAGGAGTATATTGACAAGACAAGTAATAAAAATAGATAGCATTTACTAGATCATGTCTGGAATGTTAAATGCTTAGCAGAGTAAAACCAAAGGACAGTTCAAAAGAGGCAATGTGTTCCTGACGTAGGTTCATGTACCAGGTTTAAGAAAACAAAACATAGTCAGCTAATTAGCTAAATAATAAAGAAAGCCACCTCACACTTTGCATTTTATTTACCAACTAGTGCAACTACTATGACAGAGAGTCACCTCACCTGACTCTCGTACATACTTCTGATAAAAAAAACAAAAAAAACACTGCAGTGCTTAGAAGTCGCATCAGTGACTGTACTCTGTAAGGTTCACTTACCTTACCTCAAAAAAATAAATGATGAAGATTTGAAGACTTTGAGACCATCCGTTTCTTATTCTGACCATCACGAACACAACAGCAAGACTCCAGAGTCCAGATTAAGCAAACCAAGCCTTAGCCAACACAGACGGTAACCGCACTTATCACCCAAAGAAACTAGAAACTCAAACTACTAGATAATTATTTTAGCAGCAAAATAAATAGCAAGTAACGCCATAGTTTGTACTGTACAATAGCAAGTTCAATAAGGTACTTGTCCTGTCCTGCACTGCCTGTTAATACTGATTATTTCTAGCTTTCTTTTTCAGAAAGAGAGTGAGAACCAGTCAGTAGTCACCCTGCCATTCATGTCACGTACATGACTGCGGATGTGACAGCCCGCCCCCCCTTCCATGTTACTGTGCGGTTACCACACAGAGTTCTGGGCATCACACACTGATGCAGAACTTCCCATAATTCGTACTGCCTTTACAACAGTCTGAGACAGTCCAGCAACCACATTTAGAGGGGAAAAAAAAACCCGGAACTCGCCGAGCAACAAGCATGCACAGTTCAAGTTCCGGGACTTTGTGAGTCAGTCAGACTCATTTTTTATGCAGTTTTAATTAAGAAAAATATTTTTTTGTACAAGTCTGTTGTGCTTTTCTTTTTCCCACACAGCTGGGGGGGGGCTGCACTCCTGCAGTCCGATGCCACGAGCTGCCACTGCTTACAATATTCAGTACTTCAAATGCAGTTTATTTTCAATTCGATTTCCATTTTCTAGTAATATTTTTTGGCAGCCACCAGAATTAAGCTTTACAAGGCCTTACTATGACTAGGCAATTTAGATCCTGTATCCCAAGTCAAAAGAAACATTTTCTTCATTACACCCATTAGCTTATTAGCTTACCCAATATTTTTGACAGAGTACACTGTAGAAAATTTTTTAAATCTGCCAGATCATTACACTTTCAAAACATATGTTCTTAGTTACCTCTTTCTTCCTCATCACACTTCCAACATTTGCCATCTGCCTGAGGAAAAATTATTTGGAGTCTATTGGTGTATAAAAATAGTTATGCAAATACTTCCAAGCAAAAATCCTAAATCTTCTAAACTTCTACTTGGGAGCCATACATATATTCTCCCATTGTTCCTTTGTAAATTGCTTATCCAATCTCTTCTAACCTCTGTTTGATTCTTATAGTTATCATGTAATACTTTATATACCCTACTAATTATCCCTTTTATAACAGCAGCTTCTGTTCTAGATTTAATTAAAAACTCTACCAGATCAGATCTTTCAGTTAGGAATCCTCTATCCCTTTCTGTTTGCCTATACTCTGTTATCAGTCCCTGATAGGGAGGGCAATCTGAGTCTGTAGTCCAAATGTCTTCTGGGCTCATTCCCATTCTATTACCTTTCCTCTCTAGTTATTTTCTCTCATAGATTCATAATTGTTTACTAGACTAATAACCACAAGGACCTTTCTAAGCCTAGCCATGCATCCCAAATCTCTAACAAGTTCCAATACCCTTGATAAGTGTAACCATGGGCCTGGGAGATGAACCATTTACAGGTTACTTGTGTCCATTAGAGACACAGGTGCCAAACCAGGGATGAATTTCCGGTTTCCCATCCAATTGTCTAAGTTGCACTTGAATTGGGTTAGGGAGGAACTCTGCTTCACATGGATGGGGAGCCTGTTCCATAGATGGGATAATCACTGAGATACATACCTATCTCTCCAGCTGGTCCTATTTATATCACAGGCAAGGTTTAAGTCTTTACAATGGGTAATTCTGGTACTGTATGTTTTGTGGATATGCAGGAGGTCCATTAGAGTGGGGTCTGACAATGCCCTGTATGGCAGGCATAGATCTTCCTTCAAAAGCCTGTAGGAGATAGAATACAGGGATAGGGCCTTGAGGCAGTCTGCATAGGACATTTTACTTATGCCCTGTATTCTTTTAGTGAAGAACTACTGTGGACGTTCCAATTGTTGGATATGCCTGGTAAGATACATACCAAAGGGGGATTGTACTCAATGATAGGTCTGATGAATGTCAAATACAGTTGAACAATGACTTCCTTGGACTTTGATGCCATACCTTTGTTTATAAGTTGCATAACATAGAATGATTTCCTCACCACTGTAGACACGTGGTGGTCAAAGGCTAGATTACTATCTATGTGTGTCACTAAGTGCTTGACTACTGGGTCAACTCTAATGGGTGTGTTGTCAATATGATAGTTGCCAGGAATGGATGACTTCCCAAGGGATACTATTATGCATTTCCTGGCATTTAGTTTTAGTCCATGGCTCTGACACCAGTTGTTTGTCTGTGTCAGCCCCTCCTGGAGAACATTTGTGTCAGTGTGAGATTCAATGACAGCTCCTAATTTGCAATCATCTGCAAATTTAGTCATCCAGAGACTACTGACATTGGTTTTGACTTTTGAGAAGTAAATGCCAAGAAGGAGCAGTCCCAAGGACTGATCCCTGTGGGACTCCACTTGTGATTGGCCTCTTTGTAGAGGTAGTCTCCCCAATTCTAACTTCCTGAATCCTGTCTGTGAGCCAGTTGGCTATCCACTGGGTGACATATGGGTTTGTACCTAACCTCTTGAGTTTGTCAACAATGCCTGAGTGGGGTATTATGTCAAATGCCTTGACCAGGTCAAGGTAGGCAGTGTGAACGATTTTGGCCTCATCCAATGCTTTGTTGACTTTCTCAAAGAAGTCCACCAGGTTGAGCAAGCATGATCTGCCCTTGACAAAAACAAACTAGGTTGGGTCCAGTGTCTGGAGGTTTACTATATCTCTATTGATTATCTCCATGATAATTCTTTCCATGGCTTTACATATAAGACTAGTGAGACTTATGGGTCTGTAGTTTCCAGGGTCTGTAGATGACTCACCTTTGTGCGGAGGGATGACTGTTGTTTTTCTCCATTCGTGAGGCATGAAGCCTTTTTGCAGGCTACAGTTAAATAGTAATTCCAGAAGCCTTGATAGGTTATGTTTTATGCATTTTAAAAGGCATCCTGGGATATGGTTCCTTTTCCAGGTTTGCCACTAAATTCCATCCCCCCGGATATATTTTATTTACCCCCTACTTGCAGTCATCTCTATCAGCAAAATCTTTGTTCTCCATTCTCATGTTTGTTTAATTCTCAGAATACTTTCTCCTACTTTTATGGCTGTTGTTATTCTCCCTATGGATCTGCATCCAAAGTCCCACTGTCTCCTTATTTCTTGAATTTCCCCACTGCTTTATCATCATTCCTTTCCACTTGTGCTATGCATATGAACCTGAATTGGTAGCTCTAGAATATCCTGTGAAATCAGGTAATCCTAAACCACCTTGTTCTATTGGAAGGATCAGCTTAACTCTTGCCTCTTCCACTAACAGGTAAATTTCTTCAACTCTTTATTCATTATTATCTACAACTTCTCCTCTGGTTGATAAAAATATACCAGTATATAAAACTGAAAAACATTTTCACTGCTTGTATCATACTATCTATATCTATAAAAAAGAGCTAGCCGCTTCTCAGTTGTTGTACTGTCTGTGGTTGAGTCTCTCCCCACATACCCTTAGCTGCCATAACAGAAGTCTTTTTAATCCATATTCAAATACTTCATTTTATAGTGTCTCAATAAATATGGGTATTGTTGTACCAATTCATGTGTGGGCAGATAATTTACAGCTATAGCCTTTATTTTATCTGCATTCATTTTATTTGCCAAAAAAGACTTTTCTGATTCTCTTATTTTTTATGTCAATGGCTATAAATATAAAGCAAATAACAAAGGGGAAAGAGTACACCACTGTCTGGTTCCTCTGTTAAGAAAACATCAACCTGTATTAATGCCATGGTAAAGAAATCACTGAAACAAGATAATGATAAACTAAAAAATGCCGGACTTTGAGACGCTCAAATACTACAAGATACATTTTATTAGACAACAAAGCTTTCGAGTGATACCCTTCTTCAGTGTAAAAACATATTAAATGAAACAACCTGATTAAATAATATAATTCAACAAACACATGACACAGCAACCAATTAAAAAGCAGCATCAATTAATATAAGGAATTAAAACATTAAAACCAATCAGTGGTATGTGGACTGAGTCATATACAGAATTAATTATAAAAAATTATTATAGAAAACTGTTGTCTTAAACACATTTGTTTACTTTTCAAGATACCCTTTAAGCTGACTGATGAATTTAAACAAAGATCGCAGTCAGCAAGTAAATGAATGATCCATGCATACTCCTTGACTTCAAGTATATTATTAATATCACCACCCCTTATGTTTTTATATATAACCTCCAATACCCTAAACATAAAAGCAATTTCGACTCCACAGTCGATTACATGTTTGGCAAGGGCTTTCATACTACCATTTCCATGTATATCAGAGCAATGTTCAATAATTCCATCCTTTAACCTTCTAGCACTCTTGCCAACATAACATTTTGTGCATATTTTACATGTAGCTAGATATACGATTTGGGGTGTGTTACATGTGGCAAACACTTAAGAGCAAAACATTCCTTGCTTATCGGATAGAAAAAATTAGTATTTGTTAAAATATGTTTACAATATGAGCAGTTGTAGCAAGGGAACGTACCTATTTTATTACATATTATCTTCCTATTATTTATCATAATATCTTTATAACATAAACAATGTTTTAAATTTGGACAATTCATATATGCAAATCCAGGTCTAGCAACAATAATATCCTTTAATTCAGGTAGAGTTTCTAAGATTCCCCAATTATTATAAATAATTTGTTTAACATCCTTGGTTCTCCTATTATAGGTAGTAGTATACAGTAAATTATTATTATTATTATTGGCATAAGGAGTGGCAGCCTTATTACCCATAAAATCTGGTTTACCTGAACCACTTCTACCACCCAGGATTTGACTTTTTATTTCATTTAACGACTGGGCATCATAACCCATCTCACCAAACTCTCTTAACATGACATTCATCTGGTCATCACAAATTCTATCATCAGTGTTAAGCTCACTAACCCATAGCATTTGGCTCTTGGCAACACCCTTAAATGTATGATTTGCGTGCATGCTATTCTTATGTAAGTACCAAGTCACATTCACTTCCTTTCTATAAATTCTTGTATTAACACCATTACTGTTTTTGATAGCCTTGCATCCAAAACACATGTTCCATCATAAGAAAAAAAAAACACTGACAATTTTAAAAAAATCAGTAGTATTATTTAAAAAATCCATAAACTCAATTAAACCTTCTTGTTCACCTTCCCATATAAGAAAAACATCAACAAATCATTTATAAAAAGTAATTTTAGATATAAAATGTCAGGACTATTATAAACATAGCGCTCGTCCCATTGACTTAAAGCAATATTAGCATATGCATTAGCTCTGGGCACACCCATAGCCACTCCTGAGATATGATGATATGTATCATTCTCAAAAATAAAAATGTTGTTAACCAATAATATTTCAAGCTGCTGACATAATGTCTCAATTTCCCTTCCACTTAATTTACTATGATCACATAAAAAAAATCCATATGGCATCAATACCATAGTCATTAGGGATTAAAGTGAATGATGATTTAATATCTAGAGTAGCAAAAATGAAATGTTTATGTTGCCTAGAGCCATACCAGTCATGTAACTTGTTCAAAAAATTGCCTGTATCATGAAAATAACGTTTCAGAAATTCTAAACATTCACCCAAAATTAAATGTAAGTATAAGGATATGGGTACTGTAATCCATTATTGGCCAGATACCATCAGCCTCATTGTTGGTTGTAGTGGATCATTATCTATCTTTGGTAGATCATAATGTATAGGGGGTGGTGGGACAAAGTGTATTGTAATAATTAGAAAGATCAAGAGAAATATCATTATTCACTTGCAAATCATATATAGACATATTAACCCGCTGTATATAATAAGAAAAACTTGCATTATTCATTTTTTAAAAGTGGTATTATCTTGCAAAAATTCATTCATATAGAGAATATAATCCATTTTATTCAAAATGACTACTGCCTAACCCTTGTCTGCTAAGTGTTTTGCCGCATGTAACACACCCCAAATCTTATATCTAGCTACATGAAAAAATGCATGAAATTTTAAGTTGACAAGACTGTTAGAAGGTTTAAATGCAGAATTACTGAACATCACTCTGACATACGTAGAAGTGCCAGTACTAACACCCATGCCAACCATGTAATGGACTGTGGAGTCGATCATGATTTTATGTTTAGGGTTTTGGAGGTTATATATAAAAACATAAGGGGAGGAGATATTAATAATATACTTGAAGTCAAGGAGTATCAATGGATCATTCATTTACATGCTGAATGGATCATTTGTTTACACACTGACTGTGATCCTGGTTTAAATTCAGCCGTCAGCTTAAAGTCTATCTTGAAAAGTAAACAAATGTGTTTAAGATAACAGTTTTCTATAATAATTTTTATAACTAATTTTATATATGGATCAGTCCACACACAATTGGTTTTAATATTTTAATTCTTTATATTACTTGATGCTGCTTTTTAATTGGTTTACTGTGTCATGTGATTGTTGAATATTATTTAATCAGGTTGTTTCATTTAATATGTTTTTACACTGAAGAAGGGTATCACCTGAAAGCTTTGTGGTCTAATAAAACGTAGCCACTGAAGTTTGGTTCTTCTGATAAGACACAATTTATCAGAGAGGAACCCTTCCACTTTAATTCTTGTCTCTGATCCCTCATATATCGTCTTAATTAACACTATTATTGTATCAGCGGATGCAAGTGCTTTGATTGCCTACTCATAAAATCCCATCTAACTTTGTTAAATGTGTGCTCTTCATCAAGACAGACCAAGAACAGTGATATTTTCTTACTTTCTGCTTCCCTCTAAATCATCGCTGTTCTATTAATGTTGTCAGATGTTTGCCTCCCCTCCCAAAAATCCATATCTATCAATTTTGCAAACACTTTTGCCATTCTTTTGTCTAGTATAGACATAAACATTTTATAATCATGGTATAAAATTGAAATGGATCTATACAAAGCTGGGTCTGATGGGCCTTCACCGTCTTTAGGTATTATACTCTTCACAGCTTACTTCCAAGATGTTGGTGCTGCTCCTCACTTTAAAATACTGTCAAACAAAACCTTTCATATCTTTATCACTTTTTCCTTCCTAACTTCCAAACATGTACAGGAATACTATCTGTTCCAGGAGTCTTTCCTGCAGATGGATTATACATCATCATTTTTAGCTCTTCTCCTACTATCTTAACTGCTAATTGTTGAGTGTCATCTAACTACTTGGCATACTTAAGTCTTTCATAAATATTTCAAAATTTGCTTTTCATTGATTTCCACATTTTTCTTCTTTACACAAATTTTCATAAAATTTCCAAAATATGTCTAAAACATGTACAGGATCCCTATGTTTAGCAACAATCCTTTCTATTTTCTGTTGCCTAAGTCATTGTGCTAAAAGTTTTTTGTGCTCTTGAGTTATTACCAAAAAAAAGTTGCTTAACAGCAGTTCTTCTAAACTCATGCATATTATCCAGATACACCCTTATTTTCTCATTAGCACTCTGAAGTTACACCTCTTCCTGTTATGTGAGATATTCTGCAATACTTTAACCTTTGTCATCATTCTAAATCATTCCTATTACTTTTGATCCTTTCTTTCTTTTATTTCTACCCTATTTAAAACTTCATTTTCATTTTATCCAGTTCAATATCTATAACTTCCGAAAAAAATGTATATCTTCCCTGATAAGTCTCAAATAATTCCCATTACCCATTAAATAAATTTCTCTCTTTTTAACAGTTTAGTGGGACATCTTAGTGCCACTGTCTCGTTTTTATTTCATTAGCCTGCATTTTTCTTAGCTTTTATTACAGCATGCATGATCTGAAATAGATGTGTGACAAAGTTTTCAATTAAATGCACACGTTCCTGTGAAATATAATTACTAGCTAGTCTAGCCTAGTTATTGTACCTTAGGGAGTAATATGTAAATTCTTTTAGAGTTCCTACTACTAAATTCATGTCTTTCATACCAAATATTTTCATACATTTCTTCAGAAATCTGCCTTCTTTTGTTATATTTCCCTTCTATGTCCCCCAGATACATCCTCACTGTTTCAAATTAAGTTCCAGTCCCCACCTACAAGTAATATTCCCTGCTGAAAGCTGGTTATTTCTCCAAAACATGTCTTAAGTTCCATAACAGCAGTTTCTGGTGGAATATATATATATATATATATATATATATATATATATATATATATATATATATATATACATGCCAGGTAACCCTCCTCCACTGCCAGTAGCTCTTTACTTCCACAAATCTACCATTAGTATCTTTTTTTATTTTGTGTCACTATTGGAGCTACCCTAGCAATTAGTATAATTAATCCCCATTTCCTTTATCTCTGATTTTCTGAATATTTATCTTAAAACCCTTTATTTATCAAATTTACAATGCTCATTTCTTTTCAAATGTCTCTCCTGCAGCATTGCTATTTTCAGTCTGCATTTTTAATATAATTTAATAGTCTTACCTTTTTGTCTGTATCTGTAAGACTATTTATGTTTCAGAATAATATGGATCGCATAGCCTTTATGATAAAAACTTTTTGTTCCCACATATCATACATGTCCCTTGTTTTGAATGTGTATTTCTAACTTTTGTGGTAAATGCACACACTGATGTTTGCAGGTTGATATTTTATATAGTTGTTTCTTTTTATCTCCATTTGAACCCATGTCACATTTTCAAGACTTCTGTTTGAATGAAAACCCTCAAACAAAAACAAAATAAATTTTCAGAATACCCCAATAACCTGTTAACTTAGAACAAACACCCAAAACTGTGAAAATCTTCAAAAATTAAGTTTAACCCTGCTGATAGAAACAATTGCCACAGTTTGACAGCTGCACCCATAGGCAACATAAAATTAAAGTTAGCCACACTCATTATCACATCATTACAGTGATCACTGCCTGTTCTTTTCTTATCTCTATTCTGCTCCCAGATATGAAAAACGTGTATTCTATTTGAAAACATTAACTTTTAGCCTTAAGAAAAAAGTGCATTGGATATCTTTAAATAATATACACACACATACACACACACACATATATATATATATATATATATATATATATATATATATATATATATATGTATATTTATATATGTATATATATATATATATATATATATATATATATATATAACTATATATACATACACATACACACACACACACACATACACACACAGGGCTGATCTTCAGTCAACTAGTGCCCTAGACAAAAAGGCTCCACAGTGCCTCCCTTACACCACCTGGTGGCCTCTTCTGCTCTACCTGTACCATCCAGCTTACTTTTTCTTAGTTTGTTTTACTCTTGAGTTTTTCCAGTATTCATTGAACATATTTAAAAAAAAACTTTACTACAAAATAAATAAATAAATGAATAAATAAATAAACAAATACTGGAAAAATGTCCTTGTTAGAGTGACACCCTAGGTGGCTGACTAGTTGGCCTATGTCCTATGCACACACACACACACACACACACACACACACACACACACACACACACACACATATATATATATATATATATATATATATAGAGAGAGAGAGAGATACTGTTCTGTTAAATGCACTGAAATATTACAACTGCTAAGGAAGTTGCTCCTATTCACTTCTGATAA
This sequence comes from Protopterus annectens, assembly GCF_019279795.1. Lineage (NCBI taxonomy): Eukaryota > Metazoa > Chordata > Ceratodontiformes > Protopteridae > Protopterus > Protopterus annectens. Next base: position 459,498,301 of record NC_056738.1, read on the forward strand.
TTTTAAAGTTTATTTTACTGATTTTCTTGCCTTGTATCCTTAATTTTTTCAGCAAACAATGCTCAGAATGTTCAAGATTATTTGCTCTCACGTAGAGATAGCACTTCTTCATGGAAACATTGTCACCAATGAGAAAACAAATCAGCTCACAACACTGCAGAAACATGAATGAGTCTTTGTCAATTTCACTAAGAACAGAACATAATGTAAAACTGCCTTCAGGTGCAGACTTTTTGACTTCAGACTAAACATTTGCCAAAGGAAAAAAGCTAATATCATTTTGTATGAAGAAACTTAGCAATGTTCATGGCATTCATAATTTTGTCTTATTTTTCAAGCCAATTACTTATAGAAAACACTTGATTTTAGATTAAGCTAAGGGCATTAATCCATACAATTGCCTATGCAAAAAAATAAGAGAAAATATTTCAACTCTGTAGGTAATTTAATCATTGGATTTTCACTCCTACCCCCACCTCAGCAGCCCAAGGTTATAGCATATTAACTAAAAGCTGCCTTTTTTCCACTTTCTACATTGTAAAGCCTATATTTCATATAATTCAAAAAGTATGTTTAGTTTAATATCTTTATCACATACAACAATCACTGAAAAGACTCACCCTCATCCCCATATTTAAAATACTCTTGACTATACACTACACAAAACTTCTTTACTATGTAACTTGCAGTTTATATCATGAAATGCTTTATACAAATACCGTTAAGAGGAAAAAAATATTTTACTTACAGGTAATTTTCCCTTTTAGTGTCCTTCTAAATATTAATGACATAAAATGGTGTATGTGTTTTACAGTCCACCCACAAGTTTAACAAAGTCAACAAAAGACCAGTCATTCGCAGACATATTTTATTGAAAATACTGATATCACAAATGTGAGTGATTCTTTATAATCTCACATTTATTCACTAATTACAGAGTTGGTGTTCTTCCTCTTTATTTCCATCTCTCATCACCAGACTCTGGTTCAAGTCAAAGGTATTCCCCATTTTTTCTAGTCAACTCCTGTGCTTTTTTTCTGTCTCTCAAGCAGTTTCCTTTGGAACATTAGAGAATGTGTCACTGGCAGAGTCTCTCTGTAAGCTTTTATGTAAGAAGAATGAGAAGCTGAGTCCCTTCTTATTTCCTGGCTCAATTTTTGTTGGATAAACTTTTCTAATTCCTCCTTAGCATATTCTGCATAAAAAAATTACTTTGATCCTCCAGGAAAATAATATTCTGAAGCAGCTGGATACAGTGGTTTAAATCTCACACCTGTCTCTTGACATTTCCTCATTGCTGAGATACATTTGTTTTCCTTCTGCCTGTTGTACAGTGAATAATCATTTTCCACAAACACTCTGCTGACTTCAGTTTTTAATACTCTTCCCTTCTGGCACAGTTGTGTCAGGATCAATTCTTTCTGCTGAAATGATTGCATCTTTACTAATAACAGTTGACTACTTTCTCATGGCCATGTTTGGAGCATACACTCAATGTTCCCTTTCAGTTATTTATTGATTGTTTTATTTATTTCACATTTGTTAACTGGGTTTGTCCAGCTGAGTTACAAAAAAAAAAAAAAAAAAACATTTCAGTGAAGACCTGAGGAGAAAAGCTCCAATAACTTCTACAGCAATAAAAGGTAAAATAAACATTATACATAAGATAAAATAGAGTCCAAACTGAAATGCCGGTATACAGAACAAATTATAGCTGTCACATAAGAAAGTGTGAGTACTAAAAATATAAACATACAAACAGTTTAGTCACAGTGATGAAAAGCTAGCATGTTCTAATATTTACAAGAATTAGAAGTAATGCCAAGACACTTCCTAAGTAGAGGTTGTAGAATGTGAATAGACAGAGGTATATGGGAGGTTAAGTGGAGTGATTGCAGTGACAGATCTTGGAGTTAAGCAGGTTATCTTTTAGTGTCTTCTTAAAGTTGTTGGCATGAGTTATACTTCTGATATGTAATGGGAGTTTGTTCTAGCTATGAGAGTATTTATAAAGGTTTTACTTACATTTTTACAGGGTTTATAGGTCAGTAGTAAAAGTTGGTTGGAACTATGAAGGGGACAATTGGGTATGTAATAGGACAGAAGTTTTGAAAGTGATGGGCAGGTAGTGGGTTTACTGAGAAGGGAGTGAGCAGTTTGGAGTTGAGTGAGAGTAAGTTGATGTGGGAGTTCAAGCCAGTAAAGTTTCTGTAGGGCCAGGCAGTGGTGGGAGGAGTAGGGATGATATACAGTAAATCTAGCAACTTTATTGTATGTTGATTTGGTTTGTGTATAAGGGAAGATTGTAGGTTAGCCATGATAGCGGAGGCAAAGAGCAGGGTGGGTAGTAAGAAAGTTTGAGCAAGGGTATGTTTGGATTCTGCCTTAAGGTATTTTTTTTATTTCTGTAAAGTAGGCCTAATTTTTGGTAGTTTTTTGATACTTTGTTAGACATGTAGGTCAAATTTTAGTTTGTCATCAATAACAGTGACAAGGAGTTTAGTTTGTGTTTCAACTTTTATAATAGTGTTGTTGAGAGAAGAGATTGAAAAGGTAGATTTTCCATGGAAGAGGGAGTTAGGTAGAAAAAGGAGGAGCTTTGTTTTATTGGGATTGAGGGTGAGATGATTGTCATTGAGCCATCTTTCTACAGAAGAAAATGAGTTTTGTATAGTAGTTAACAGGTCTGACAGGTTTTCAGAGACAGATATCAATGTGGAGTCATCTGCATATTGGATGATAGAGGTGTGACCACAAGAAGTATGGAGGTTATTGGCAAAGATGCTGAATAGCAGAGGGCCAAGGATAAAGCCTTGGGGTACCCCAGTTTGGAAAGAGAGGAAAAGAGAGCAAGAGGTAAACCATCTAATTGATTGTTGTCTGTTAGAGAGGTAGCCGGAGGCAGTTTGAGAGAGGTTAAGACGGGATAGTTTGGAGAGGAGTAGAGAGTGAGAAATGGTGTTGAAGGCTTTAGATAGATACATGAACAGGCAAGATACAAGTTTGTTGTTGTCTCTGGCCATAGCAGCAGTTTCAGTGAGGAAAATAAGGGCAGTGGAGGTGCTGTGCTTAGGGCAAAACCTGTGTTGTGTAGGTGTGAGGAGATTCTCTTGGATAAGATATGTAATTAGTTGACAGTGGATAAATTTTTCAAGGATTTTAGACAGAGGAGCAAGGACAGCAATGGGTCTGAAGTTGCTAGAGTCAGTTGAATTACCACCCCTGTGTAGAGGTATAGTGTAGAAGATTTCCAGACATCAGGAACTATGGATTCTTGAATGGATCTATTAATTAAAATAGAGACTGGAAAAGCAATAGAGTCAGCAGCTATTTTAAGGAACTGAGGAAGAAAGTTGTCAGTAGAGGGAGATCAGGGTTTAAGTTTCAGGAGTAGTTTTCTGATGTAGGAAATAGAGACAGGTTTGAATGAGAAAATGTTGGCATTGGCAGTCTGAATGATAGGGGAAGAATGGTTTGTATTATAGGCATCTGTAGTAGAAGAGGAGTTATTAGGAATGAGCTCGGCAATGGTCTATATGAAGTATTTGTTAAGAAGTGTTGCTGTCTCTGTTGGGGTGTTGTTAGGGAAGGGGTTGGGGGTAGTAGGGTACCAGGATGGATAATTTTGTTAATAGTACTCCAAAATCTTTTAGGGTTGGTGTAGTGGTTAGTTTAAGCTTGGATGTAGTAGTTTTTATTATCATGGTGGATGTTTATTTGCTGAGGTTCCTAAGTTCTCTGTAGTCTTGTAATTGTGAGGGTGATCTAAATTTTAGCTAGAGTTTCCAGACCTTATCACTTTTTGCCATGAAGGAAAGAGTATTTCTAGTGAGCCAGGGGCATAGTTGGATTTGACACTAACAATACATCCTGCTGTGGAACACCAGTCCAGTTGCTAATTTGTGTTTTCTTAAAATTAATATAGTTTGTTCCTTCCAGCTTCTCTTGTATAGCTTCTTGACAAGTCTCATACTCAGCCAGCAATTTATTCATTTCATCCTCTAATTTTTGCAGTTTTATCAGCTCATCTGAATGGCTACTTAAAGCTTCTTCTATTTTTTCCAGCTTTTTGTTCTTGGAGTTGATGCACTCAGTCAATGTTTCATTTACTTTAATCAGCTGAGTACATTTGATTTATTTTTTTCTTCTAAATTATTGCAAGCCATCTCCTGTACCAACGCTGAAGCTTGAAGAGGTACAGGTTTCTTCCCAGTCAGTGTTTTCTTTTCACCTTTTCTAATTGATGTTCTTTCAGGGTCTATAAATGTCTTCTTTGCTGGCATCCAGGTAGCATACTTAATAGCTAGTAATTGAAGTTTACTCAAACTGGCAGAATTACTAACTCTGACTTCTCAGTTTCTTTTTTCACACTGAGAAAGCTGAAATTAAGCTGTTGATCAGTGTGCAGCCATTTTGAAAGTGCAATCCAAAGAACATTTTTAGCCATGGCCTGAGCCTCATGAGAAAGACATTGTACATGGCAGTGAATGAGAATGTTTGACATTGGACATTTCAGCTGATTGACAATAGTAAAAAATGTTTATACAATTTATCCATAAAACAATAAAGAAGGAAACATATATATGATTTCAAAGGGATAGCAATGTAAGGATTCTTCAATGATATAAAACATCAGTTAAAATTCAAGGAAAAGTATAGCAATGGAATGTTATTTGTAGAGTGTGTTAGCAGTACCTTTGGAAACACATCTGTTATAAAGTTCACCACAGAAGGATATCAGTTAACAGACTGCCCTAAATTTGAGGAAACATGCCACTATGTGAGCTATGACACTGTAGATGCCCCTGTCAGTGGGACAGCAACAAGCTGTTATAAAGAAGCATGTAAAGCTGAGGACTGAGAACCTAAATGAAGATTTCAAAGAGTGATTATAAAATGTACCCTTAGATAAAAGATATATGTTTTGGACAACTTTTTTATCCTCGTGTTCCATAGTGTATGAGAAATATTGGTGCCTCTTCTCCTTTTGAAATAATGTTAAACAAAACCTTCTAAATATTTATACTTCTCTTCCCTCTTAACTTACAAACTTCCACCAGAATGCCTTCTGTTCCAGGAGACTTTCCTATAGATTGGTATAGACTGGTTTTACATCATCATTATTATCTCATGTCCTTCTATTTTTACTGCTAGCTGTTCATAGGTTCATAGATTAGTACTAAGCTAACTGCCCTTGTGAGCCATTTTAAGCCTAGCCAATTATGCCTTGTGAGAATCAAACCCTGCACCTTGTGTTTGTAAGGCAAACATCTTAACCATTAGGCCACCCTCCCAACTCCTCATGACCTTCTTGAGCCTCATCTACTTCTAATGTTGGTATGTTTAAGTCTTCCATAAATATTTCCATTTGTGCTTTTTCTTGATTTCCCGGCTTCTCTACTTTATACAACATTTTCATAAAATTTCCAAAATATCTATAATACCTGTATAGGATCTCTGGTCATTTTTCTTGTTATAGGCTCCCTAAGTTTGGCAACAACCATTTCTACTTTCTGTTGCCTAAGTCATTGTACCAAAAGGTTTTGTGCTTTGGAGATATTAAAAACAGTTGCTTAACAATAATCTTTCTAAACTAGTGGATATTATTCAGGTACTCCTTTATTTTCTATTTAGCACTCTGCAATTGCTCCTCCTCCTGTTCTGTGAGATTTCCCTTATTTTATAATACTTTAATTTTTGTCAGCCCATCAAAATAACTCATTACTGCTTAACAATATCTCTTTTTCTTTTATTTCTAGTCTATTTTTACCCCCACTTTCACTTTCCACTCATTAGCTATAACGTCTGGACTACTTTCTATCTTCTCTAATAACTCCCAGATAATTTCCATTACCCATGCCTTAAATTCCTCTCTTTTTAATACATAGGAGGGGAAGCATCCAGTGTCTCATCTTTACTTAATTGCACTGCATTTTATTACTGGTACATGATCTTAGTTATTGGATGTGTATCAAAGTTCTCAGTTAAGTGAGCATGTCCCTGTGAAATACAATTTCTATAAAGTCTAGCCCAGTTATTGTACCTTTGGGAATAATGTGTAAACTTCCACGAAGTTCCTGCAACAGAATTCATGTCTTTCATGCCAAATAGTTTCATATATTTCTTCAGAAATCTACCCTTTTTTGTTATATTTTCTGTTTTAGGCCCCCTCCCAAATATATCTTGATTGTTACAAATCAAATTCCAGTCCCCAGCTATAAGGAATATTCCTTGCTGAAAGCTGATTTACTTCTCCCAATTTTTTAAGCTCCAAAATAGCAGTTTTAGGTGGAAGAGAAATACATTTTAGTATAAGCCTCATGCCTGGCCAGTAGCCCCTTACTACTACAAATATGCCATTGCTGTCTTTTTTCCCAATTCCATGACTTCTGGAGCTCCTCTGGCAATTAATATACGTACTCCTCTTTTCCTTTGTCCCTTATATTCTGTAGAACATCCCATCTGAAGTCCTCTGTTTATCAAATTCACATGCTCAGTTCTTTCCAAATGTGTCTCCTGTAGCATTAATATTTGGACTCTGCATTTTTAATATAATTAAGTGTTCTTTCATTTTTGTCTATACCTGTGAAACCATTGGCATTCCAAGATAATATGGAAAATGTCACCATTATGGTACATTATTCCAACCTATTATATATGGCAGCTTTTTAAATGTTTAATTTCAGGTTTTGTGATACATGGACCAATTAATGTTTTTCAGGTTAATCCTTTATACAGCTTTTTCTTATCATCAACATTGGAACCTATGTCACATTTCACAAGACTTTTTGTTTTAATAAAAAAACTCAAACAAGAAGCTAAATATACCCCCAAAACACATCAATTTAATACAAAACACACAGAACTATGTACATCTGCAAATAATGTTTAACCCTCCTGATAGGAACATTTGTGCCAAAGAGACAGCTGCTAACACAGGCCCTAGCTATTCTGAAATTAAGGTTATACATGCTAAAACATGTTACTAGATGTGCTTCTACTTGCACTAGTTGGTGTCTGTTCTTTTTTTTTATTTTTATTCCCCCTTCCCCGATGTGAAAACAGCTTGCATACTTTCAGAAAACATTAACTTTTAGCCATGAAGAAACCAGTGCTGTGTCTTTTATTGTCCTATTATTAGCTTGCCTCCATGGAAAAGTAAGAAAAAAAAGATAAATCCTCTGTTGCAGCCTTAAAGACAAACTGAAACATTTATTACTAAAGGAAATTTTTCATTACATTCAGTTTTCTCATATTTACTTGTTTTAACTTAAAATTTGGTATTAAACTAAGCCAAGGGTCTTAATCCAGACATTTGCCTAAGCATAAGTACGAAAAAACTTATCAGCTCTACATATATTATGATCTATGTACTTTTATACCCACATCAACAAATAGCCTATAAAGTTAAATATGTTTTTGTTTAGTTTTTCTTCTCTTTTCCCCTGTAATGCCTACATTTGTAATACCCAAAAGAGGAAAGGAGGTGGAGAGGAAGGAAAAAAGGCATCTATTTACTTTAATAACTTTTCACATACAAGATCAACTGAAAATACTTTAGTATAAAATATGCAATTTATATTGTGAAACATTTCATATAAATACTGTTAAGAATTTTTTTTTTAACTTACAATTACCTTTTTCCTTTCTCCTCCACTCCTTCCTCCCCTCTTATTATTGGAAGAGAATTGTCTTGATGTTTGTTGTGATAGGAAGGGCCAGGATTAGCATGAATGCCTCCTCCAAAAAAGATTTTAGTATATTGGGACATTATTAATACTTGTTTTTAAGAGAGTATTTTCCAATTAATTTTGTTTTGGTTTGAGTTGAGATGCAATTAATTACTCCATATTTGGAATAAAGGTAAGAGGTGTCATAACATAGGTTTGGTGCTATGTGTGTAGAGTGTAGCGAGGATGTATGAATAGGTGGTTGGGAGAGAGCTGGAGAGATTTTGAAAGCTATTAAAGAGTGATGTTAGGATAACAGATGGCCCAGTAGGAGGAGAAGAATACAGGATAAATTAAGGAGTAGCATGATTAAGTTAATGAAGCGTTATGTTATTGTTGATAGGTAGTGAGGAAGTAGGGATCAAGAAGGAAAAAGAAGTTGCAGAGCAGTAGGATATTTAGCAGTGGTGGAGTCTAAAAGCTGATAAAGGGAAGCTAGGAAATAAGTATTATCTGGGAAGGAAGAGAGATTGGCTGTCCTAGTATCTTCTCTGGAATGTAAAGAATATTGGGGTTTAGGAAGAAGTGATAGTTTATTTGGGGAAAGTTTAAGATGTAATGTAGAATATATCCTTTCCTTCAGACTGTCACAAGAAATACACATCTTCTAGTAAATCCTTCTTATTTAAAATACAGGAAGAAATCATTTTTAATAGCTCATATGAATTCCAGAAGCTGTTTATTTGCATAGCAGTCAAGCACACCCCCATCTTGTCTACATTATTCAGTCAAGAAATGTATGTTCTGAAGAAGGCATACTTAACAACGCATTCACAAAATATTTAATTTTTTTTTTGTCTTTCTCCCAGTGCCTCTACTACCCACCCAGCAATAAACAGATGGCACTTTTCCTCTTCTAGGCCTTTAACTTCATTTATCCTTCTTGTTCTTTTCTGCTTGCATCATTACTAAGATTGTGTAAAACACAAGAAAACTTAGAAGACCTGACAAAGATGGTCTTTCCCTTGCTTTATAAAAGCTTATGGATTTTATAGCCTCTTTCTTCTTACTGAAATCTGCAATCCACCCCCCCCCAACATGGAAATCAGGATTTGTTGACTTTCTACTTAAAATAGATGACTACACTATCATTGCTAAATATGGACACCTGTATCTTCTCTGCCATCTCTCTTTTTCACACTTTCTTAAGTCATTTTGCAGTACAACAGATTCAGCATCCCAACATGAGTGGATTTCGTGCTGGTAACACTCTCATTACTCTTGTAACTATTATCATATCTCTGTACCAAACTATGAATCTAGGAATCCTTAATGGTGCCATTTCCATTACGTTAAAGCTTGTGATACTGCTCATCCCCTCCCCCACCTACTACTCTCAGAACTAATAAAATATGGTCTTATTGCCTAACTCTGTGGCACAGAGCGATAAAGCCCTGAGTCTGATACAGATGGCACTTGTTTTGTCAGTGGACAAGAGTACTGGATAAGCCGGGTTGGGAGAGAGGACCTAAAGCCACCTAACTTATCTAGGACGGGGTAGCTTTGGTTCACTGTACTGAAGATGCCTACAGGAATCTAATTGTATCTCCAAAAGACTCATCCTGGTGAAGCCATGATACATAGCAGTGTACTGCTTAGGCTAAGGACTGGCGTGCAAGGTAGAATGCATTCATCTTCAAACATGGTGGCATTTAAGGATCTTTTGTAAATTTGCAGATGGCAGGGGGTTAGGACCACATGACAAAAACTCTGTTCCTTCTTGTGGATGCTGCCACCACTTCCAGAAGGCTTGTATCTCACCTGCAGTAATAAGTGGACTATACAGAAGTTTTCCACTGTGGAACAAATGGGATATGTGGCCAGGAATAATGGTTAGGTAGTCAAAGGGTAATGAATAAAGACATGGGGCTACTAGCTACTGACTGCTTCTTTCATGTTGTAGTCAATTCTCACTCCTCTTCCTCCTCATTATTTTGCTTAGGCATCTGTCAAGATCCATACTGTAGCCCACTAGTATCTTTCCTCTGAACTTTGATTGCCCTGATCTTTATGAAATCCTCTATACTGAAGACCTAATTCCTTTCAGGAGTAAAGCAGACCTGCAGCGAATTGTTACATTGTTCCTCAATGCCTTCACTTGTATACTGAGTAAATAACTCGGTATTAGCTTTAGAATAATTAAAGGAAAGCTTTTTGGCACTGTTGTGAGACTTAATCATTGTCTTAAACTTTGAACGTTTCCTTCCCCCCCTTAATTTCACACTAGTGCCAATGTATCCCACTTTACATATATGGTCAGGATGTATTATTTTAAATGTATTAATTTAGATTTCCTTTACTTCTAAAAGGGCTCAAGCACTCCTAAGTAGAAATCTTTAAATTTATTCACTGAGTACCCTCAAGAGAAAATCATTGCAACTTCTTCTCCAGTGCTGCCTCTCCATCTACCTCAAACCTACCTCCATTAAATTGTGCTTAATCTGCAAGCTGGTTTTCCTTAACTGCTGCCTCCCATTTGTATATGTCTAGAAATTGTACAGTGGAGTATGACTGCATTTGTTTCTTCATTTATTTATTTAATTTGCAGGCACAGTAGTTGATTTATTTATTTCATTTTCAGGAATAATAGTGTTGATGATTCAGATTAGTTATCTATTATTACTTATCTGCTTAGTTTCAGGTGCTGATTCAAATTAGTGGTGTGTTCTATTATTACTTATCTGTTTAGTTTCAGGGTGGGTGCCATCTTTGTGAAGCCTGCATTTTCTCCCTTTGACCATATGGCTTTCAGCAGGGCTTCTGGTTTCCTTCTAGATTCTGAAGATATATTGGTAAGTGTCCTGTCACTCTTCTAAATAAATTGCCAGTATCTGTGCAGTGTTTTAATGTTCCATTTGGTAACCAGGTAGATTCAGTGAGCATAGAGTTCTACAAATTAATGTTTTTTTGTCATCCAGGTAAACTCACTAGGCACAAGTAGCTATTTTCAGGGATGGCTTTGGCACACTATCTGGATAAGTGACTTGCTGAGCCACATTTAAGCAAATGGAGATGACAGGAACCAAACCATAGTCTACATGATAAAACTTGTTAGTGGTCCGTGGTCTTAATCCTTTGCACTAAACTGCCAAACTGATCATCGGTAGTAAACTACCAGGCAGTGCCTGCAGTATGAGGTATGCTACATCATTGCATGAATGTATAACGCTCAACATAGTATAAAAGGGCAGTATGAAAGCTGCAAATAAAAGCCACAGTATTAATATATATGCATTTGGTAAATATTAGGACACAGTTCATCAAGCCAAACACATGCTAGTGCAGTCTTAGATTATACAATGTTCATCTGAGCCAGAGAAGACAGATATGTTTATAGAATAGTATGAGTGATGCACTATACAACTTGTTTCATATGCAGTTCGACACATTTCAACCAAAGAAACACAGGAGACAGTGTATGTAATAAATGAGCACAAGTAAAAGGTAAAGGCTAATGTAAATGTGTGAGTATGGCATGATTTTTGGGCTAAATGTAAACATGCAAGTTATAACAGATAAGTGATATCAGGATTGTATGAAAAAGTGGGTTCAAAAGGAGATCATAAACCCATGTAAAGTGTTTGCTTTGTAGCTACTGATGAGATTTTCATGTTCTGGGCATTGCAGCTGTATAACCTATCATTCCTTTTGTGATCATGATACTTGCATCCTGTATTCCTCTATAGAGCACAGGACTTCTGATGGAGATAATGAAAAATATATAACATATTAAATACTTGCAGGCATCATTTAGTGGTCCAAACATATCCATTAAGTTGCAGGTACTGAAGTTGTTGCTAAATGCCAGGCCCATTAAGATAGTGTCCAGTGCTGATCTGTCCAACAGGTCTCAGAAAAGGATGAGCAGAACACAGATCCACAGTGCACTGGATTTATAACCATTTCTCTTGGTTAACTGCAAAGGCTGCTACAGTATATACCTCCCTAACCCTTTCAGTGCCATCTGAAATGCACATGTTTTAGTAACGTAGACATAAATGGCATGAATGTGCATAATGTACCTTCATGAAAGAAGAAAGTTGCCTTTGTCTGCAGGAGCTGTGGTATAACAATATAAAATGGGAAGATGATATAAATTACTTTTTGTTTCATAAAGCTTGCATATAGGCATCAAGTAAGGATTCCCAGGATATCTGGATGAAAAAAAATCCCCTAAAGATGTTTACATTTTGCATCTGGATAAATGAGCAAAAATGCATCTTACAGTAAATACAAATATGGGCTACACATTAAAAAGTGACACCATGTCTCCTTCAAAGATATTCACAGTTAACATAAAAAAAAAATACACATATGGTTAAATAAATACTGGAGTATATAACTCTACCAAAGGTAAAAATATAACTAACAATTGTGTACACTTTCATCAGCAAATCAAAGGATTTTTTGTGAATTCAGTTTTATGGCAAAAACAACCCATTTTATTGTGACACAACAAGCTGTAGTTATTTGCCCTAATAAATAGTATTTTTGCTGTGTTCTGCTTAAGCAGGCACTATATATATACTCAAGAGAGAAACTCAGCTTTCATGTGTGATATCAGTTAAAGGCACACATTGCAGAGTTGAGCCCCAGTGTAATAAGAACTGCTTTGTGCAGTCCCACTTTCTTGCCCTGTCATTATTCTAGCATTCTCTGCCACGTCTAGAGCAAGAATGCAGAGGAACACGCTTAACTCATTAATATTTGTCGCATGGTATACTGTCTATAGAGATTTTCCCGAGCAGTTATTTTTTATCCATACATACATACATACATTTTCTACAAAATGCATGGCTTAGAAAAATGATGTATGGCCTTTGTTATTTTTTCTCTGTGCTAGATTAGCACAAATCTTACAGTGCTGTAAATCATTGGAGCATAATTTGAGAATCCAACCTGTGGTATTCTTAGCAAGTTTTGCAAATAAGAAAGAATACAGTTTATCATAACTAATATTATGAAGTACCTTCTTCTCTGGCCCGTATCATTTCTCCCCAAAGCTATGATACACCACTAAAGATATATATGCAATAAAGTATCAACTTGTTAGCTCGGCTGTAATCGTGATACAAAAGCCACACTTTATATTACACCAATAGTTTATATGTGTGTGTTTCTTCAAAATATGATACTACAAGTCATAGCCTGACAAACCTTTTCACAAAAAATACTGGTTTGTTGAAAAGAAAAAATAATGTGGGCTCAGAAAAGTTTGTAATAAACTACAAGAGCACAGGATATTTAAAAACAGTGCACTTTCTCAGTAACTCTGGACCTGTAACACAATAATCAGCTTTTTCAAAGTCTTTAATTAAAAAAAAAGTAACTGCAAAGTAACAAATTCTTTAAAAGCTTTGGTAAATGAATTACAAAGTTATAGCCATATATACATAAAATGTATAAAACCGTTGCTTATGTGGCAATAGTTCTCATTAGATTTGCTAATCCAACTCCTTTGCTTTATTCTGTCTTATCTTCCAAGAATTTTTTGAGAAAGCTGCCTTGTGTGTGTAATCATACTTGAGGTTTTTGATTTATACTGAGAATACTTCAGATTATACAAGCAGTCTGGGAATAGCTGTCCCTTAATGATGCCAATAAGCTACATAATTTCCTCAAAGACTGTGAATAATAATATGTAGGCAATGTATTTTGGTGCAGTTATATAAAATCTTTTTGGTTCCCTATTGAAACATCAGCACTCGAAATGCTGAATGCTGACAAGCTGAAAAAACAGATCAGAAATACAGGAGATGAGGGAATCTCAAACATCACTCTTCTTCTTTAAATTTCAGGCAATCCCCCCTACACCCACCAGTGTGGGGGGGAAGTCCCCAACATCCCATAATCTTATGTATACCAACTCTGAAATACCATACCTCGGAGAAAAGGGAATATTCCAAAAAAGGCTATTTCTGACTTATTGTATGTAAGTCTGTTCTTTTGGCTATTTAGTCTTCATGTTACAAGATTCACTGCAGCAGGTCCTGGCATTTCAAATAGATATCAATCTTTTTGTAATTTTATATTAATAAATACAATGTTGCAAACCTTTAAATCAACAATCAAAGCTGGGTAATTGGAAATAGAAGTGAGCATTTTGAAGAACATAACTTCCTGAATTTCTTTTCCTTTTCAAAGGATAATTTTGAATGGTAATCACTCTTTTGACGAAGGGACTTTCTGCAGTAGAGGCTTTTTGCTGTGTTTTTTTTTTTTTTTTTTTTTTTGGTGGTCCTGCTTTGTAGAAGGAAAAACAGGTCCCTGTCTTGACAGTCTGACTTGCATCCAGGCCATCATGCTCCTTTTTCGGGTAGTAGACCCTACTTTGGTCTTTTCAACGGGTTTGTAAGGAGTGTACACTGGTAATGTGATACTACAGCTTGCACAGAAAAACATTATCTGTAATGGGCATGTCTGTACACCCTCTTAAAAGTGATAGTGGTAAGAAGCTATTGTAATACAAGATAAAGAAAATGGTATATTTTATTTAGCAACTTGCGGCAGGGTATCTACTACAGGATATTTAACTATTTTATAATTTTTTTATTGAAATGTTATATGTGGGAATAAATACATTAACAAAATCACACAAATAATATTTTTGCAAGTGTCTACATCAGTTCTTACTACATGCACCACTAAGATTTATTTGAATAGCCTAACAGTATAAATTGGATAACATTTCTCTACTGATAAGTTCAATTTTATCCAGCAATTATAATCTTAGGTTATTTTATTTGTTGTTATCTTAATAGTAGTCATTTCTTTTTGAAATACAAAAGTAACAGTATTCTGTAAATTAAGTGGTAAGCTCACTTTTTCAATTGTTTGTAGTCATTAATAAGCTGTAGAGAAGTGGGAATTGAGGCTTGGGTATACATCCAAAAATTAGAGCATCAAACTGCACCAAATGTTTAGTTGATATAGTTTTTCAGACCACATTGTTTGCAAAAAAGATTTTCTCCCAAAAAGGAAAGCAATAACTTATTCCAGTTATTTATTATTGATTTAATATTACCTAATATCTTTTTATAATTCACTGTTGCTGTTTGTTGACAGTAGCATGTAAGTGTAAACACTATTTTTCATCAAATAATTTTACTCTTTGTTAAATAAGATATTATTTTTATTCTGACAGAAATGTAATCCTGACATTAGTTCAAAATATTTTAATGAATTTTCTTTATGTGTAGTGAATAATTAATATTATCTATTGTAAACAGCACATCATTGCAAAGAACTGAACTTTGGAAGTATAATGATAATTTATTTTAAAGCCTGCTACATAATTGTTGTTATTAAACTGTATGCAATTAGCTAGTGGATCAATAACCAAAGCAAATAATAAAGGAGAATGGAAAACCTTATTTTATGACCTAACTATCTTTATTAACTGAGAAATAAAATATCCTAATTCAACATTCAACATATGAGAATGATTTTTGATACAGATAAATAAGATGAGATATAAACTTACTTGGAAACATATATATTTTGAATAAGATTAAATTACCAGATCAAAGGCTTTATCTAGACCCAGGCTAGTAATAACCAGTTCTTGTTTATTGTTATAAGCATAATCAATTAAATTAAATATTCTTATGATATTATCTTGTGTTTGCTAGGTTGGTCTTCCTCTATTTAATATATTAGAAAGGACTAACATAAACATTTGTAATCAGCATTCTGTAATGATATGGGTCTAGATGAAAAGCATGGAGAAGGACCTTTATCTTATTTCAGTAAAGGAGAAATTATTATGTATTTCCATAATGGAAGTATGTTAAAGGCAGATTTAACTTCTATGAATATTTACTGTAAAGGAGACATTTTATTTTAAGGTATTCATTTATATAATTCAGGAAAGATTTTTCATTGCCTGGAGCTTTTGCTTCAGTCTTTTAATATGCTCCTTTATTTCTGATAAAGAAACATATGTTTCTGTTTTTCTAATTTGCTTCAAAAAAATGCATATACCTGTTTTAAAAAAAAATCTTCAGTTAATTTTTTATTTTCTTCACTGACTATTTTGTGTATTAATTGTCTCATAGTGTTTATTTACTAATATTACCAGGGATCTACTATTGCTGTGATTAGTTCTTCCTATCATTTTGGATCTAAGAGCAAATTTATGTAAGCCTTTAGGACTTAGACAATAAGAATATAATTTCTCTATGTATAAACAAATGCAAATCTTATGCCACATGATTTTATGAAATGTTCCATTTGGTTTTGTTTCTTTGCTCATTGTTAGCCTTTTTTGTATTTTAACCTTTATTTTCTTTGTCTTTTCTTGCTGTTCCAGTGAGGTTTAGTCCTATTAATTTCTTTTGAAGTAATAGCAAGTTGATGTTTTGCTGCATAGACACGTTAACTATTCTTAAATATACTTAAAACAGAGCTAGTTTATATTGCATTTCACAAGTGTATGATGTACTTTTCCTTGAGTTAAATAGTAATGGAATAAATCTTGGCCATATTTGGTTAAAATGAATTAAATAACATTTCTATTTTCTGTTTCAATGACTTTCTTCATCTTCACTGAAAAAGAACTAATTACTTATTTTTGCCGTCTTAGTTTTCAAAATGAGAACAACTAATCTTGGCCATATTAGTTGAAAAACCTAATTAAATAGTTTCATAGTCTTTACTTTTAAAAATCCTGTTACCCATATTTTCCTCTTGAATGCACAAAGGCTAATGGTGTAATCTCATCCTTTCTAGTAAAAAAGAACAAATTATTGATTACTATCTTGTTTATTCTGAAAAATGTAACTACCTAGCTTGACATGCTTCATTTCTTAACAGCCTAATTTGAAATTCCCCTTCAGTTTGGTTTCAAAAATATAATGATTTAACCTCTCAGTCTTTATTTTCAAAAACACAATTAAATGCCTATGTACTATATACTTTTCAAATTACCTATATTTACTTTCAAGTTACAAAAACCTGACTTCATAATCTCACACTCATTTATATTGTAAAAATGTTTAGGTATTCTCACTCTTTTTATATATTTTTAATCTAAGTTCATATTCTTACTTTAGTTTCATTGTTTCATTGTATATTGTGTAAATATTGTAAATATGTACCTTCTCTGAGTACCATATGTACATATATTGTACTAGCACTGTAAGATTTGCGATCTCCTGACTATACTACGAGACTGGATTGCATTTAACTGTTTTTGACTTTTATACATTAGCATTCTACCACTTATTATCTGACTATTATTGCATTGATGTCATGCCTGCTAAAAATGTTAGCATTCCACTTACTGTTATTCTTTAATAACCATGTATTCACATTGTAACTTCTTGTAGCTTTTCTCCCCAGGACTCTGCTGAAAAGGGACACTAGCTGTCCAGTCAGATTATCCTGGTAAAACAAATGTTAAATAAAAAAAATAAATAAATAATCTAATTAACAATCCCCTCATGTTCTGCTTTCAAAAATGCAATCATGTGTTCCATACTCTCTAATGTCAAAAGATTTGATGACCTAATCCCACCTTTTCTAATTTACATTGAGCATAGGCATGCTATACCAGTCCAGAATTTTCCAGCACAATTAAGTCAAATCTTGAAATCAGTTTTAGAACCAAATAAACACACATTTTGAAATGAAACTGAAAGGCACGGATCCATTTTTATTGTTTCACTGTTCCTTTTGTGTCAAAGTCCAGGAATTTGCATAAAATAAGGGCTATCAGTCACTAATTGTCTTCTACTTAAGCAAGAAACAGGGATTATATGCACAACACACATTTTTTTAAAGGCAGAATCTTTTCTGCTCATGTTCTGCCCTATTTCCTATTTAGGAAGATATCTAGGTTTCCCCATGAATACTCCATGAATGCTCCTCATTTACTGCAAGCATGCCACCCAGAATCATTATTCCAAGTGGGGAATACCATCCATAAGAGGCTACCATTTCTGAATATATAGTGTTAGAATTCCTTTTATACATTATAAGTCATATATCATTACTTGCTTGATTGAGCATACTGGCTAATAAATACAACCATGCAGCTATACTAACTTCATTATTTTCTTAAAGTAACCAACTACCTTTATTGACATCATGAAACACTATTTTGGCAAGATCCACCCAAAATGCACTATGTTTCTCTCCCTGTCTCTCTCTCTCTCTCTCTCTCTCTCCCTTTATCTATATGTGTGTGTGCATGTATGGAGACAAATTATGTATAAAAAACAAACAATTAATTCAGCAAGCAGAAAAATGCATATAGGGACATTTCATAAAGTTGCAACTCAAGACACAATCACATGTCTGTCTCTCTCTCTCTCTCTCTCTCTCTCTCTCACTCCTAAGAAGGGTTGAGAAGGTGCTGCAAATCATTTTTCTCTTTTTTCCATATGGGTCTATATTTGTTTAGACTTAGGTAACTATGCAGAGATTAAGGAGACCAAGCTAGGTAAAATTCATTGAGACAAGGTTGAAAATATAACTGTCTTGCAGCGGAATACATTAAATACATTTGTAAAAATTCTAGCTATCCTTGCTAAGGTCTTATATAATAATATGCAAATGGGCACTCACTTCATACTCTGTAGAGAAGACCCTAGGTTGCTGAACAAAACTAGATATTTCAATACATAAATCCAAAATAAAGGCTCTTGTGGAGGTATATTCCTGCAAGAGGTTTACATTCCTTCCCAGTAGCATTCTGTTGCATATCACCTCAGATATGCCAGATGAATTAAACTATGAATTGACAGATATGGTTAATTTCTTTAAGATAAAGTTCCTGTGACAGTGACTCCATAGTAAGAAGACTGAAGACTGACAGATTTCTAAATCAAATGAGCAAAGAAAATGTCAGTAGCAAAAAGAGAAAGTATTGCAAGAAGGATAAAAGGTTTCAGGTCTGAAGTGAAAATGTACTGCAATTGCTGTTTCTCTAAGGAATTCAGCCTTGTTTAATATGATGTGACAGAAGAAATGTGGGGGGTGTGCATGACGTCTCATTGGACTGGCAAAACATTCATCCTCAATGAAATGCTGCCATTATTATGGATAATATTGTGATTTATTGAGGGAAATGAACCTGGTGCTACTTAGTAATATAAATGAGACAATTATATTTTATGATGTTTGTGAAGGCAGCATTTTTCCCTAAATATATGGGACAAACTGATTATTCATGACATATGGAACACATGTTGGAAATTATTGAAATAATCCATTATTTTATGTATTGCTTTGCAATATTTTTTAAATTAAAAATTCAGTGTCTACTGCTTGAGGTGAGCTTCTCTGATGTAACATCAGGTTGGAGGAAGAAGGAAAACTGCTTGCAGTGGGGATGACACCCACTGCATGGACAGAATGATAAATAAAACAGTCGCTGAAAAAAATATCAGCAAGTTGTTTTCAGATGAAAAATGCCAAGAGACCTGAAGTGATAAGGGACACAGTCAATGAAATACTATAGCTGAAGGAGGTCACTTTTTAAAATGTAAAGCTGGATGAGATGACGTTGCATTTAACAGTTTATAGAATCTGACGCAATGGTTTTATTGCAGCAGTAGCAGATGGAGAAAGAGAACATGCAACAAGATTGACAATTGTAGGAATGGCTAGGTAATTTATTTGTCTTAAGAAAAGATGTGAATGAAGTACTGGAATTGTCAAAATTCATGCATTCATTACAATAGCAGGTAAAGGTGCATTGAATGTTTGTTTTCATACTGTTCAGATGATGGGAAGGTCTTGGGACATGTTTCAAGAAATAAAGCAGCATGACACAATAAAGTGTTGCATTGCATATCTATTCTTTCAAATGTTTAAGTCTTTGTTGATTTTAGGAGTTAGAATGTTGATTTAAAAAGTATTCTATGGTTGCCAAATAGGTGCTATGAAGTAAAAGATGTAAACCTTGTGATACGCGAATATGGTGTTTTTTTTTTCCTTTTGTTAGATGTGCAATTATTCCTTAAAAAAGAAAATAAAATGCATTTTGAAGTTTACTAGAAACTGAAAAAATAGAAGTGATTGTCACCTACATCAGAACAGATATTATATGTGGATATATTCCATGAAAACATTGAAGATGGGTTTAATAGCTTAGTAAGAAAATTAAGACAAACTGTAAAACCAGTATAATAAAATAAGAGGACAAGTACTTAATAAGGTGAAAAGTACTGCACTAAAAGGTGTCTGCAAAAGATAAAGAACATGTCAGTCATTACAGGCTGTGGTAATAAACAGAAACATAAAGTAAAATAAAGGGAAGGAAGTAATGAAATAATCGAGTGGTATTTTTCAAATTTTTGGGTAAAAGGAAGTAAAAATTGTTTACTGTACTTAACAAAGGGAAGAAATGGTTGAGATTAAATTGAAGGTGGGGTATCAAATGTCAGTTTTTGAAATATAAGGCAAATGGTAGACATGGAATTACACAAGATTTTTCTACTGTATTAAAAGGGCTGGAGAAGGTTATAGCATATGTTTAATAGAATTCAATAAATATGCCAGATGGAAAATTTGAATTGGACTGTAGTCAGAATGTTCTTTTAAACAGGAGATAGCATGGATGCATTTGAATAAAATGGATGAGTATTAGCATGCTTGGAGCAAATATCAAGAAACGAACCAGTGTGTTGCAGAATTTAAGACAGTATGTCACTTTTATTTAATTGGGTGAGATGTATTACATAAAGTAAATTAAAACCCAGGATAATGTGGTCTAAGTAAGAAAAATATATACATTATTTTCCAGTAACTCTTCTGTGTGAGAATCTCAACAGTTGAATGAGGAGTTCAAAAGGAGAACTTGAAAAATCAGCCACTGCCATTTTATGATGGGAGAAGTCAGTTGAGATGTATCGGTCATGTTACAGGGATGCCTTCTGCCATGATAGGTGATCCAAGTACAGCCCAATGGTATTAGACCCCAAGGCAGGCTTAGGAATTGTTGGAGAAATTATATTTCCCTACTTGCCTGGAATGGCTCAAGATCCCATAGGCTATGTTAGAAACTGCAGCTGAGGATGGGGAAATCTGGTCAACTCTGCTTGGCTTGTTTCTACTGAGAGACTGTCAAGGACAAGTAGTTTAGAAACTGAAGATAATGAGTATGCTGATTTCTTTTTTTTTAAACAGTTTTATTGATTTTGATTATAATGAAAAAAAACAATCATATAGATATATATAAGATAATTTACATTATAGATTTACAAATTGATAACATATATTTAAAGCATTTAAATATGAATATACGAATAACAAAGCAAACAAACTAAAGTATGTACATAGACATCCAGTATTTATACATTAACTTACACTATAACCTTCCTTTTGTAACTTGTTCTCATGAATGACAAGGAAAGTCAATTACCTTTATGCGAAATGATAATTTTTTTCCAACATATCTTGTAAGTTAACCCATAAAGGATATTCATATGTCTTTCTAGATGTTCTAGAGGTTACAGTTCTTATCTGTAAATGACTAACTTATTTTAATAAATTAGTAAACTCAAAGAATGTAGGAGGATGTTTTGAAAACCAATTTTTTGTTATGATCTTTCTAGCCACTGCCAATATAGTCCATAGTAATGAGTATTTGGTTTTCCTAACACATTGTGGTACAGGTTTATTAAATATGATTAATGATTTATTCAATATGAAGTTGTCTGAAAAAAGTGCTTATAAAAACTCATTTACTTTATTCCAAAAGATATTTAAGGTTGGACAGTCAAAAAATATATGTGTCCAGTTAATATCTACATTAGAGTTGCATCTATTACAGATGTTCTGTTTTTTACTAATTTTGTCCATTATTTGTGGTGTATAAAAGGATCTATTCATGAATCTCCATGTGTAAATCTTCCATTTCAGAGAAAATGATGTTTTCCCAGCTGATTGTAGCATATTAACCTTATCTTGCTCACTTGGGGAATTATGAGAAATTAAACTATAATAACTCCAGTAGTTATGTGTGCAAGAAAATGTTTCTTCTCTTAAAAGTCTATAAATAAAGGAGAGACTACCTGAATATGTATGCTGGTGTAATAATGTTGATTGAAGAAATTGTAATAATATCTTGGTGTCATGTTTGTTAGCTGGTGAAGCTAGTTTCAGCTTCTTATCAAGATGTAGTATAAGTGTTTGTATATCTAACCATAAGGAATTATTAAGCTTATATTCCTGTATAATATGATCCATTGAACTAGTCTTGTATTCATAAGTTAGCTGGAACCAGTATTTGAGTTCATTGTTTTTCAGTTGAGAAATTTTGTTAATATCTGAGGTAATAAATGTCGCTTGTGTATATGCTATAGGAAATAACATAAAAGTACTCTTTATATTTAACATGTTTATATATAAAATTTCTAAAGTTAATTATAATATTATGCATGTAACTGGCAGTATGATTAAGATTAGAATGTGTGATAAAATATTCTTTTAAGATCCATATAAAAGGTGTGTTTATGAATTCTAGTTGATATGTTGTTGGTCTCGTTATAAGTTCCCTGGCTTGTACTTCCCATAAAGATTCCCATTTAGCTAAATAGGTTATATCTAAGAGCTGAGAAATTGATCTGATTATAGTGGAAATAGAATAGAGATCTAGATCTGGGAAAGGTATTCCACCATTCCACCATTCTTCCAACTGTTAGTATGTTGAGTAATAGTAATTCTAGGTATTTTTTGTGACCAAAAGAATCTTAGTATTAAAGTGTTTAGCTTATTTATAAACCTTTTTGAGGGTAGAATTTGAATGGATTGTATTATGTATAAGATTTTTAGTAGAATTATCATTTTTATAATGGTTAGTCTTTCTTCAGCAGTAAATATTATTGGTATTCCATTTTGAAAATAATTATTGGATATTTTATAAACATTTGTTATAGTTTAATTGAATTATTGATTTAATGTCTTTGGCAAGAATGATTCCAAGATATGTGATTTGATCTGCATTAGCAATGTGATATGTATTATTTCCTATCATCCTTTTTTAATTTTTTTTATTATTAGGATATATGGGTAGAATTTTTGTTTTATTGTCATTAAATGATAGACTGGACATCATTTGAAACATTTTAATTGATTCATATAATGACATGAATGAGAAGTCATTTCCCTTTTTGGTGATAAGAACATCATCCACAAACAGCTGGATTTTGGCTATATTGTCTTTATCAATTTCCAAACCCTCTACTTCTTTATTGTTTCTTATTTCATTTGCCCAGGGTTCCATGATCAAAGGAAATAGTAGAGGAGAGAGAGGACATCCTTGTTTGGTGCCTTTCGTAATAGATATTTTATTGGAAATATATGAACCTATTTTGATATATGCATAGGTTTCTTCATATAAATGTTTTAGAATATTAATAAAATTATGTGAAAAATGTAAGCATTCCAAAAGAGTAAATAGATAGATCCAGTTAATAGAATCAAAGGCCGTATTAATATCAAGACTAATTAATGATAAGTTCCTTTTCTTCCTTTGTGAAAAGTCTATAATAGCTAGGGTTCATTTTATATTATTAAAAGTACTTCTGTTAGTTATAAATCCTGTCTGGTCTTTGTCTATTAAGTGGGGTAAGAATTTATTTAATCTTTCTTTGAATATATTCATAGACATCTTATAATCTATATTCAGTAAAGATATTGGTCTGTATGAGGAACAGAATTTTGGGTCTTTATTTGATTTTAAAATAGGGGATATAAATGTATATTTCCAGGATGGGGGTGTAATATTATAATTTTGGGCCGAATTATATACTTTGTGTAGTAAGAAAATAGCCATTTTGGGCATTATCTCATATATTTCAGGAATAATTCCATTATTACCTAGAGTTTTGTTTAGTTTAAGCTTACTTAGTTGACTTTTTATATCTGATAAAGCAATCTGTTTATCAATAACTTCTATTTGTTGTTTGTTTAGTTTATTATATATATTCTTGTTAATGTTATCTTGTGTTTGAATTTGTTGTGTGGATTGATTAATTTCATGAAAGTGACATCTAAACTCATCTAATATATCTTGCCCACTATGTACTTCTCTCTTCTTTTTGCAGAATGTATTTCTTTAATATAGTTATATTTATTTAATCTTTTGGTCTTATTCTTAAGGTTTGATAGATGTTTAGGATTTACAGAATAAGCAAGAAACCTATATTTATCTTTGTTTTATGATGTAGGATAGATCTATATTCCTCATTTAGTTTGTATATCTCATCCCTTATATTATTTGAAGACAAGTTGTCTTTATTTTTTGTGTATAGTGAGTCCAGTTTATCCTGTTTTATTCTTATATCTTTATCTCATATTTTCATCTTATTATGCAACCATTTGTTTATTTGTCCATATAAATATGCTTTTAGGGCATCCCAAATAAATATATCATGTATGTCTGATGCTGAGTTTATATTAATGAAGTTTTGTGTCTCTTCTGTTATGAATAATTGAAAATCCGTAAGTTGGGTGAACAAAATGGCTGCCATCCTATAAGCAGTGTTCTCACATAGCTCTGCCACTCACACAAAAAATAACAGCTAATCTTAAGACCTAAAAGCCTACTCAATATTTAATAACCTTACTGAACCATCAAGAATCTTACCTGAGGAGCTTTTCTGCGATGGGCGAAGACTGAGATGATTTTTTTGTGAAGGATTGTGATTGATCTGACTCCCTCTTCTACTGTTTGCCCGGGATACTTGTGGCCTAGGCCTCAAAGGCCTACTACTCCTGTGAAGAAAAAGGCATTGAAAAACATATACAAACATGTCAAAGGATCTGGATCATATGGAAACTCAAACCACCAAAGCAAAGTTTTCAACTATAGCTTCCCCAGAAAAAGAAATAACCTCAAAAAGGGCCAGAACTACTAAGCAACAAGAGACAACTAAAACAACAGCACTGGCATCAAAAGAAAAATCTGACTCAAATTATATGGAGGAACTAAAATCTGCTCTACAACCCATCCAAACAGCAATTCAAGACCTCTCACAGCAGCTTAAATTTTTTAATACATCCATCGACAAAATCTTGACCAGAATGGATAAAACAGAAGCAAGGGTGCTAGACAATGAGATTAAAATTGAACAGATACAAAAAGAGCAAAGAAATAATGAGTCAAGCATAAAGAACATCCAACAGAAACTAATTGACCTCGAAGCCAGATCCAGACGTAATAACCTCATCATTAGAGGCATCCCAGAACATGTTACACAATCGAACTTATTAGAGAACATATCTGAAATCTTCTCTTTGTTCCTGGACAGAGAATCTCTTTCAGATAAAATAATTATAGAAAGGGCACACAGAGCATTATGACCAGCAACTGACAATCTTAATCCGAGACCGGTGTACGTCAAGATTCTTAACTACCAGCATGTAATCAATTTAATAGGATCAGCAAAAAAGAAAAAATACATTGAATGGAAGAACTCAAAGATTTCTCTTTCTCCGGACTTGCCAATCCCAATTAAACAGGAGAGGCAGAAATTAGCCCCCTTCTGTGCCTATCTAATTAAAAAACAAATCAGGTTTCAGATGCGGTACCCTAACACCCTAATTTTTACTTACCAGGGGGCTCAACTCTCAGCACAAAACTACGAAGAAGCTGTTGATATCTTTAAAAAGACATTCAAAGAGTGCCCAAACCAATCAAAGTAAAAACTGGAATGTTTCTGTTCTAAGACGAGCGTAGTACTTCGGTAGTAAATATTAACATATTTTTGCCTCAAACAACGTATTCCTGCTTGTATTCATGTTCTTACCTAAATAAATGGTCTCTTCAATGCCTTCGAAGTATATGTCACTTGCTATGTTAGACCCAGTAACCTCGAATCACCTCATGGATTAATCTTTACTTCACAAACTGATCGCCATGCTAGTCAAGTCCTCGGTCATGGATCTGTCATTTTATTTCCCTTGGATCTATGTGGCTCTTAAAGGCGCAGAACCTCCCTGAGCTATCAAGGCGCGCTGAAAATGAACCAGGAAGTATCATTCGTCTCTTCTACTCACTGTTTACAGAAAAGACCGACATCAGGAGGGTAACAGAGATCGTCGCTACGAGCTTTCCAACTCTAATCCTTCACAGTTGCCTCTAAATAATGGTCGCGATGTTAGTTCATACAGCGCACATCGCAAACAGGTCAGTGCTGAGTTTTCTGGTGGCAGCTCACTACCTCTATCTTCATTTTTTCGTGTTTTTTTTTTTTTTTTGATATCTTTACAAGATACCACAGTCGCTAGCCCTATACAGAGGCTGCTGTAATGTGAAACCTGTCACTGCAGTAAACGTTCATTACGTAGTGGCAGAAAATGTATTGTCCGAGTTTGAGATGTCACTATGGATGACCAGGACTAATACGTTATTTTATTTTCAACTTCAATACATATCCTGAAGGGGTACATCGCAATTTCACTATAATGAGGACAGGTCATAAATATGTGGTTCATTAAACTGAAATGAATGCAGATGGGTTGATAAGTTTTGAGTCTATCCACTTAAATAAGCAATGGGTATCACAGAGAATATTTTTCTGCATACACAATACCCAAGCTACAAAACACTGGTACGGAAGGAGGCTTATAGAAGAGTACAACTTTAGGGTATAGTCTGTTGAAGAGGCATGGTTGGGGAGCTCCTTATGGATCCTGGGCATAAGTAATGATTTGCATGCAGAACAGAAACATATTTCCATGATCTACGGGGGATAAACAATAAATGCTTTGTTGCACGTAAGGAATAAGGTTACTCGTCATCTCCAAGATCTGGGTCTGCATGTATACAAAAGAAAGGACTGTAGAAATGTTTTTTATGTTTGCACATCTCTTCTGCTGAGCAGCAAATACATTTGTCTGACACCCGTAAATGAATAGACTTTCCCCAACATATTCAATAGGGTGGCAAAAATTCTACACCCATAAAACACCACTTAAAAAATTCCTTTGCTGATAGTAGCACCCATACCAGTTCTTACATGCATGCTCACACAAAAACCACACATGTATACAGTTACACATACACACATGCAAACACATATACACACACACTCTTGCGCACACACACACACACACACACACACACACACACACACACACACACACACATGGTTAAACTGTAAAATATACACACAAACACACAACACTTTTATTACACACACACTGATATAGCTCCTGATGTTGTTGCAAACATACAACTCAGTTACTCTGAACTCTACCTGTGGCCTACGGATCTGTTTATTGTGTTGCTCTACACTTGTATTCATGTTCCTTTTGTACCCTGTCTGTTACAATTAGATGTATTGCAAATTGCAGTTCACTTAAGACCACAAAGCTGGAATATTGACAGTGTACATTTCTATACATTAGCAGTTGCTGACATTTGTCATGGGAGATCCACTTCACCAGCTAACATTAACAACAACCCCCATGGGCCCCTATGTGTTGCCATTCTCCATTGATGACATCTGCAGATGGAGGACATAGTTGCATACTTTGCATGTATAATTTTGTGTATTTCTAGCTCTGTGGTTAGTTTTGTGAGATAGTTGTTATAGCTGATTGACAGCCCTAACTCATACAACAATCGGCCCTCCTCTATCTTCAATCTGTTTATATGACTAATGGGATTTAGACCACAGTATCACATGCAGTGCTCAGTACTAATGTTTCTTGACACTTATATTTAGCAAGTCCACCAGAGGATAAGTTGTCTCAGTGCTAGGTACCACTATATGGGATCAAATGTCATGGAAAGTAATTTTATATCAGGTGGATACTCCTTCATTTGTCAAGGCAAGAACCCTTCTCATAGTCCTTGCCTGTTGTCACTAGTCCAGGTAAATCTCCAATCTACATACACCAAATATATTGTTTTATTGCATATACAACTTGAAATTTTTCTCTAGTTTGCATTTGAGAATTGCTAGTTTATGAAAAAAGAGGGCCTCACAGTCTGTCATCCATATGCCTAGCTGGAATATTGCGAATTCACAAAGACTCTGTTTGCATATAGAAAAGTATTGAAAATAATTTTTAGATATTACACATGGCTCATTGTTAATCTAAACATTTAAGTGTGGGATATGTTGTTGTAGTGTTTAAATATGGGCTCCCACCGAGCGAAACCCTTTGCAGTTACAGTTTTGGTAAAGCTAGTTATGGGTTTAACAGTTGGTACCCTACGAGTTGGCAATCATTAGGAGCTTAACTCCACCATTGAGGTTTATCTCAACAGTAGTTTTTATACTATATATAATGTTTTTGTTGCTGTTTATTTCTACATGATCTCTCATTTAATTAGGCGGAGCTATAGGGGTTTGCTATGCAGTGCATGGGTTTGCTATGCATTTCTGTTCATGGTATCTTAGGATGTATTCTCTGGGAACAATGCTCTTCAATCACTGGGTGAGCCCAAGACCAAATCACTGGATCTTCCCAGACCCTTCTGGGCTTAGGGGGAGGTGGGCAGGCACCGGGATTAGGCGGGAAGGTTTTATTATACTTGCCCTCACGTGCAGTTTACAGTCCTACAGTATTGTACAGCGATTTTCTATCCCACATTTCTTATCACCTTTCTTGATATACTTAACTCAACTAGATGATGTGGAACTTAGAATCCTGGAACATTAAGGGGTTACAATCACCTAAAAAAAAAAACTGCTTATGCACCTAACCCTGAAATCTACCTCCAATATTACTCTCCTTCAGGAGACACATTTGCTGAATCAGCAGTGGGAACAAGAAAAAATGAGACCATGGATCAAAAAGATCATAGCCTCAGAAGGCACTACGAATAGCGCCGGGGTGGCCATTATCATTAAGAATAGCTTTGGGTCGAATATAGATAAAATGGGGACAGATGAGGACGGTAGATGGTGTTACTTCACCACAAATCACCCTTCATTAGATAAACCTATTATCACTGTAAACATTTATGCCCCTTGTAACTCTCAACAAAATTTCTTAGCGAAGTTATATAACTTTCTTACCCTTTTTCCCAACCACTACTATATTGTGGGTGGAGACTGGAATTCGGTGCAAGACTCAAAAACGGATAAATCGAATCCCAGAGCTAGATTTAATCCCTCAGCGCAGAAAGCTCGAACTGAACTGAAAGAAGATTTTAACTTCTTTGACCCGAACATATTTATAGACCCTGCCCAAAAAAAGAATAACTATACCTTCTTTTCTGGTTGCGCCAAAAGCTGGTCCAGATTAGACTTTTTTCTCATTTCCATGGCCTTCTATAATATGGATATCGCCTTTAACCAGTTCCCTAGATCTCTCTCCGACCATTCCAAGATCTCTTTATCTATCCACAGATACAACAAGGGTCCAATAATCAGAACAGATATCTGTTGGCGTTTGAACCCCAACTTCTTAGGGAGAGAGGAGATTACCTCTCAAATCGAAGAATACCTTGATAGTTTTCTTAAATCTAAGGATTCCTTCCAATCTCCTGTTGACTGTGAATGGGCCGCGACTAAGTCAATGATTAGGGGTTTCCTGATGAACAAAGCCTCATACTATAAAAAACTCCGTAATAAAAAAGAAAGGGACTTAACCGCTCAGCTTCATAAAACAGAAACTGAATCTCAAATTAAACACACACAACTGCTAGAGGAGCGTATGTTTCAATTACAAAAGGACCTAATTTCCCTACAAGCAGATAACCTTAATTTCCAAGAGATTAAATCATTGGCCTTATACGCAGATGTATTACACTGTCCCTCCAGATTTTTGGCCAGGGTAATCAGCCTAACTAAAGCCTCTACTTTTATACCTGAGATACACTATCAAGGGAAGGATTTCCAGAAACCTAATGAAATCATTAAAGTTTTTGAAAATATCTTCAAGTAAACCTATGGGCCCTCCAGTAACATAGGTGGGGAGTCAGAAATAAAATCTTTTCTGAACAACTTAACCTTTCCCAGACTAACAGAGAGTCAAAATAAATTGCTAGAGAGAGACATTAATATACAGGAAATTAGTTCAGTAATAAATAACCTTAAAACTAATAAATCCCCAGGACCAGACGGGTTTACTGCTGAATTTTATAAAACATTTAGTGCAAAAATCTCCAAAATCTTGTTGTTACTTTTCAATTATATTATTACCAATGGGTTTAAAGATATTCATTTAAACGCCTCTAGAACTATTTTCATTCTTAAACATAATATGGATCCTAAAAACCTGGGAACTACAGACCCATTTCCATAATTAACTTGGACATGAAAATTCTGGCCACGATCCTAGCTAACAGGCTTAAAGACGTTATCTCATATATTGTCTCCCCTGAGCAATCTGGTTTTATCCCGGGCAGACAAACTAATGATCAGACCCTACTGCTGTAAGCTATGATTCACCATTCCAATCTTAGCAATCACCCGATTTACGCCTTAGCTGTTGATGCATCCAAGGCCTTCGATCGCCTGAGTACTAAATTCTTATTTGCCACTCTACGTTTCTTCAATATCCCAATCCCATTTATAGACCAAATAAAAACCCTTTACTCCACAGCGTACACTACTCTATAAATCAATAAACATACATCTAACAGAATCAAAATTGTCAACGAGGTCAGACAGGGCTGCCCCCTTTCCCCACTTCTTTTTAACTTATATATGGAACCACTATTCATCCATATTAAACAAGCTACCTTTCATCACCCCCCGAACATTTATAACTCGAAGATCTCATTTTCGGCATACGCCGATGACCTGAACATATATTTCACACTCCCCAGTTCTGACCCAGATAAAATTTTATCTTCCATTAAATTATTTTCTAATCTCACAAACTATAAACTTAATAGAGAAAAACCCCTTATATTTCCCTTAAACCTCCACTCAATGTTGCCTAACATAATTTCAAAAACAGATATCAAATCTAAGGATCAGCTGCTCTACCTAGGTATACACTTTTCCCAAGGAAATCATAATTACCATCAGGATAATGTAGTCCGGTTCTGGTCTAATATTCAAAATTATATCAATAGATGGTCTAAACTTAACCTACCTTTCTTGGCCAGAACCACAGTGATTAAGATGAATATACTTCCTAGATTTCTTTATCTCTGTCATGCAACCTTCAGCATTTTGCATAACAACTTTTTAAAAAATATTGTATCATCCATCTCTAAATTTATATGGGCCCCTAAAACTGTCAGGATTAGTTACGCAAAACTCACATACCCTAAGGAGCGAGGGGGGTTGAGCTTACCTGACTTTAAAACCTACTATGAAATAATCAATGGTAGTAGAATATTTAGGATAGCAGCCTACCATAAGGCTAATTCTTTGTGGGCCCCAGCATGGGTGATTTTATATAATAACTACATTAAATCATTAAAATTCAACCCTGCAGCTCTTCCGTTTTTAAATGAAGCAAGCATAGGCGTTCTAAAATGTACAAAAAAACTATTATTTAGTATAAAATCCCTTCAGGCCCTCTTTAAATCCTTAAATTTGTATCACTCATTAATAACTTTACAACCAATCCATCTCAACCCCAACCTTAAATTAAATGGGCACATGTTAAACTTGGAGCAATACCCCCTCCTTCTGAATACCTCTATCTCTGATCTATTCCTCTTTAGACATCAGTCGATTTCTGAGCTAAGAACCAATCTGAACTTACCCATTAAATACCTGAGTATTTTAAGACAAATTAGAGAGATGGTACAAAAATACCTTGACCACCCACTGGTCTCAGACAAAGATATCTCAGCTTGTAAAATGCTAAGGAAAATCTTCTCAGTGGAAAAAAATGACTTCAAGTGCCTATAAGGTTATCATATCAATTAGATATCAGGACAAACTCATCTTCTCAAAATTTTGGTCAAAGATTAACCCTACTATTAACCAAAGCCTTATATCAAAGGTTATAAACCTAAGCTCTAATTCTATTCCTTTCAAAAAGATGAAATACACTCAACTGATGATTATGAACAATGCATATTTTACTTCTGAGGTCCTTAGTAGAATCTTCCCTAATCAATCATCTGAGTGTCAATATTGCTCGAATCAAACTGATGATATCCTACATTTGTTTTGGAGCTGCAAGTGTTCCTACAAGCTCTGGTGTGCTTTGAGAGTGATACTTGAGAAAATCGGTTATGAAAAATCCACCCTCTCTTGGGAATTTACCATCCTCCATATTCCACCTCCTGGCTTATCTGAAAGGAAATGTAAGGCATTAATACCTATCTTTATGTTAATCAAATATTACATTTCACTAAATTGGAAAAACAGGCACTCTTTGTCTTGGGAGGGTTTTAAGCACTCAGCTATTAAATACCTCAAAGCACACAAATACTTGTTCCACAATATTAAACACAAGCCTATTACTAAGGAATTTTGGGGAATTATATCTGATCATATACTTCAATGATTATTTTCCTTTGATGAATACCAATAATTTACATCAAGCTGTACATGTTGTATTCTACAAGTTTCTGGGCATTGTATGTTTGTATATAGTTTTGGTTTGACATAGTTGGTTTATTGTTAAGGGTGCATGACTTCATTATCATTTTATCCCTGTATTTTTCTTTGATGTTCATGTATGTTTTACATTTGTATTGAAAATCTGCAATAAAGAGAATTAAAAAAAAAAAAAAGAAAATCCTTAAGTTGGGTGAGATATGCTGGAATCCTTTTAATTTGGACACTATGAGTGTTATTAATATTAAGTTCAAATATGATAGTATTATGGTCCGAGATTGGGCAGGATATAATTTTGCTATTGGTCAGGTTATTCATTATCTGTGTGGAAAGAAATATTCTATCAATTCTAGAATTTGTTTTGCATCTATTAGAATAGAACGTGTATTGTAATGAGTTATGATCTACAAAATGATGTATGTCTTTGAGTAGGTATAAGTCTATGAAATTTATAAGTTGTTTAGCTTGTGCTGTAATTTTTCTTTTTCCTGAAGTGGTTGTATCTTTAGGGTCTAAGATACAGTTCTAGTCACCTGCCATAATGATATGTCCCTCAGATAGTGAAACTATTTGATTCAATATGTGTCTAATAGTAATAGTATAATAATATAGTAAACAATACCAGGTAACCAATAGTTGTTTATTAATGTATATAGTTTCTTACCCATCTCAATTACAGCCAAGCAAAACAAACCTTTATTGTCTTGGTGTGTTTTGATTATTCTGGGTAATGGTAACGTTTTGTTCCACAATATTGCTACACCTCTTTTTTTCATACACTCTGAGCTTACTATATTTGTGTATTTATTTGTATCTAGAAATTTAATACTATCTTTTGTTAAATGGGTTTCTTGTAAGAATACTGTATTAGGTTTATGAAAAGCTAGTTATTTAAATAAATTACTTATTTTATACAGATTGTTCAAATCATTTATGTTAAATGACATACCTTTCAATATAGTCATATTATGTAATTGTACCTGAAAGATGTGTTAATAACATATCAATATTATATGTAGAATGTAAAGATTTCTGCAAAAAAGTGAATTTGTTCCTAGTAAAAATATTAAATATCATGTCTTTAGGAAATAAAATGTATTCCTTGAGCTTTATTCTCTATATTTTCTGTAAATAAGCTACTCTGAATGTCAAAAAACTCTTTTAAAAAAAATGATTACATACACTAGATAAAAACAAACACCCCAACGTTCCCCGTCTGGAGTTATAACCTTCTAATCCCAATGACATCTGTCACTGAGATCAACCCCTAAACTGTAACAACAGAGTACAAACTCCACTAATAACATACTTTATATACTTTAAGTTAGAAACATTAAGATAACCAAATTCTAATGTAATCATTAATTGTCCTAATATAGTGTTATCTGGAAGGTTTATACGTTCATAGATATCATATCTAATAAAAAACCTGTGTAACCTAATAGATTCAAACTATGATTTACATTCCAAAATAAGGCAAATGTCTGACAGATTATTTAAAAGGACTAAGTAATTTACCCCACTACATTCCTATTAACATAGATAACAGAGATTGTGCGTATAAACAACATTTCTATTAGGTTATTAGATATAATACATTATCCAGGACACAATGTTATTGTTCAAACCATGGTTTGTTTAAATGTAATTCTATTTTGTATTAAAATGTTTGTAACTCTCGTTATATCTCTTCTCTTTATTTAACTTATATACATGAACACGAGAGGGAAGAGAGAGAGAGAGAGAAAAAAAGGGAAAACAAGGCTAACATGTAGTTAGGATCCTGTGTAAATAGTTATATTTAGAATGACTATTTAGAAGACATAAGTGTAATTATAAACAGTATGTCATTTAAATAAACATTGTATCATCCCCAAATGGGATGTAGTCACTATAAACACATGTATATACAACCACTTTCACTAGTGGCAGAATAAGATATCTATTTGCAAAGTTCTTTTTAGTATACCACTTTTGTTATTCAATTCTTTGCTATGTAAACAAACATTCTGAAATGATATGCATAGCCTTACTTATGACATTTAAATATAAAGATTGCACAAATTTGTGAAGATATTAACTTTGAGTATGTTAACCATAATCATAGTATGCAGTGATACTTCAAAGAAAGATGAAGGAGAGAAAAAAATATATATTTTATACATATACATATATACATACATATACATGCAAATATACATATATATATATATATATATATATATATATATATATATATATATATATATACAAACAAAAATGAATGTTACCATCAGTATTTACACTTGTAGGGTCTAAGAATAAAGCACATAGATATTTACATTTTAATACTCACACAGTTCTCTCATAACCATCTCCTCTCTCACCTCTTTTCTTTTTACATTTTCTTCCTTTATCTGTTCTATAATCCTTTCATCAAGTCACAAAAGATGAAGATATTATGTTATTGTAATATGTAATCTTGTCATTGACCATATAAATGATCATTTTAAGTAAATAACGGTCGATTTAAAACAAAAAAGACTGTCAAACCAAATTACAATCAAAATATAGTTCTGCACTTCCTGGAAATGTTCATCATACTGTGATGATGTCATCCAGCTGCTTCAAATCATCGAGGGAGTTCAGAGAGAGAAGAGATGATTCCACAAACTGTAGAAAGTTTTCAAAATGAATAATTAGCTCATGAGAGCACTGCACGAGGTAAGGAGAATATTCAAAGTTGTCTACCTTATTTTTTCGGCAGGAAACAGCCGAATTTCAGTAAAAAAAAAAAAAACTTTTTTATACATGTGAAAAAGCATATATCTGTTTCCCATACTAGAAACTGCAAAACTTGTATTTATAACATATCAAAACAGACTTGTTAATAAAAGCATAGTCCACAATAATAGTTTGTTTTATAAATAGCCTGTATTTCTCATTTATTCTTTAGTCTCTTTTGTTTTTCAGTAGATTTCCATGTAGTTTTAGGAGTCATTCTTTTAGGAGAGGGGTTAGCCCACTCCATCTCTTCTATTTTTTCCAGTAATTTGTGTTTTTTAACATATGTCACAGCAGAATCAAGATCCTCAAACAATGAAGGTCCATGAGGAAGAAAAATCTTCAGCCTTGCTGGAAACAAGAGGTGAGTCTTAATCTGTACCTTTTTCAGTTCTTTAATTAGAGGTAAGAAATCTTTCTTTTGGTAATTACCATTATTAAATAGTCATTATCGAAGTGAATGATAGAGTCATTGTATTTAAAGGTGATTTTGACCAGGCTGTTTTTAGAATTAAGTCTTTATCTGAATATGATAGGAATTTTGCTATGACAGATCTAGGTTGTTTTCTGTTGGTACTGGTTCCTAATGTGAGAGACTGACGTGTTCTCTCTATACCAAAAGATAAAGCCTCTGGTAAATCTAGAAATTTTGGCAGCCATGAGTTAAGGAAACTTGACATATTGTTTCCTTCTATATTTTCCTGAAGACCAAAAATCCTTATATTATTCCAGCATGATCTACTCTCTAGATCATCCAGTTTATGTTGTAATAAAGTATTTTGTTTAAGCAATAATTCTATGTTGTTTTCATTTTCTAGCATCTTCCATCAAAGTCTGTTAATGATTCCTCAATACTAGTAATTTGAATTTTTTACTGTTTTAAATCCTCATAAAGCATATCCATCTGCTTGGTAGCTTTTTCTTTAAAGTTGTCTATTTTACAGTCAATTGTATCTATCTTAGTTGTGAGGTCTTGAATAGTTGTTATTAAAGTCTGTAGTTCCTTTTTTATACTGGAATCCTGGTTATTTGCCTTAGTATAACTCATATTGAAAATCTCCCAGAAGTTAAACATTGGTTCAGATGAAGGTTTTGACTGGAAATTATAACCAATTTCGATTTATAAGTAGATATTCCTGAAGAGAATGTTGAATGCTATCAAATTCTGCAAAAATAAATCCACTTTTTCTTGATATGAAACAAATTTCCAGTGAAGATATATTTTCCTTAGTGGAGCTTGTGAAATCTGCTGCTACACCATGACCATGCTAGCCATGGCCCCCCGAGTATGATGATTTCTGAGTGCACAACTCATCATACTGTGCATATAGGCAATGAATTTTACATGCTGACTGTGTAAGTCACTTGCTCTGATATAGTTTGCACACGTACAGTCAGTCTCATTGCCTTTAATCTAGATTATTTTATCCACCAACTGAAACACGCACATACACACACACACACACACACACACACACACACACACACACACATATACATGCACGCACGCATGCATGCACTCACACACACACACACACACACACACACACACACACACACACACACACACACACACACAAATAAATCCAAAAAAATAGTACCTTAGGTACGGAAAACAAAACAAAGTGCTCTTAATAAAAAAGTTTAATACATAAATCATGAACTAAAACATAAACGCATTTACACCATCAGTGTTTTCATCTCACTACCCTATAGACAGGGACTAAAGGTAGAGATGTCTCGATTTACATCAAAAATAAATATACCTCAGGCTGGTCAAGCAGAATAATGCATTTGAGCTTCTCCACATTCAAATCACGATAGGCAAAATCCCATGCCACTTCCTTGCATGCTCTAGGTCCCCCGCTATGACTCAGAAAACCCTTAACATCTGTTTAAACTTATTGGAAACACTCACCATATTAACGGGGGAGTTTCCATTACCCCACTATTAACTGGGAATGATATACAACACCAAAAGTACAGGCACAGAGGTTCCTAGATTTTATAAACACATACTCCCAGGACCAGATTGTCAATGCACCAACCAGAGATGCAAGCATAATGGTCTCCTTTGAAGTAAAAATAAAACTTGGAACTCCAGCTATCCCTGGCATATTCAAGAACTACTCTAAGGCTAACTTCCTACTATTAATTTATGACCTGTCAAAATTTCAAGCTCTGATAAACCTTGAGAAAACTGCTGTCTATACAGAACTAGGCACAGAAACCCTATAGTAGTATGTAAATTGCTGCATAGAGGCTCTTGTACTCACCAGGAAGAAATACAGAACTAACTCAAAAACAAGCCACCCTGCTGGAATCACATCAATAGGATGTGTAACAGAAGGAAAAAACGCATGGCAAAAACTAGGCGATCTAGCACCCAGCAAGATAAAAGCACTCTCATCAAACTAACCAATTAACTCAGAGGACAAATAAATTCTACCAAATCCAAATTTTAGATAAATTTGGCCTCCCAGGCCAAGGATAATCACAAGGCATTCTTTAGCTATGTCCATAATCTCAATGGCAGTGCACAATTGTGTGCAGAGCTCATTGTTAATGGAGCTACCTCTACTGAACCAGAAGATATAGCAATCCTACTAACTGACAAATTCAGCTCCAGCTTTACCTTTCTCTCCCTCTCAACCTTCCCTCAGGAAACACCATCATATATAACTTCCTAGGTACTCAGTGTTCTTTCAAAGTCCAAGAACACAGCCTCAATGGGCCCAGACACTATCTCAGGATGCCTTCTAAATAGCATGAAACATGATCTATCAGGCCCTCTGGAATTGCTATGTAACTGTAGCCTTCAAACAGTCTTTGTGCCTCATGAATGGAGAACAGCAACAGTAATCTCTCTGCACAAAGCTGGGACATCTACAGACCCTGGAAACTACAGACATATAAGTCTCACTAGTTTCATATGCAAAGCCATGGAAAGAATTATCATGGAAATGATCAATAATGGCACAGGAAACCTCCAGACACTGGACTCAACCCAGTTTGTCAGGGGCAGATCATGCCTACTCAGCCTGGTGCATTTCTTTGCGAAGGTCACCAGAGCAATGGATAAGAGCTAAATGGTTAACACTGCCTAACTTCACCTTGCTAAGGCATTTGACACAGTACCCCATTCAGGCATCATTGACAAACTCAAAAGGTTTGGTACAAACCATTATGTCATCCAGTGGATAGCCGGCTGACTCACAGACTGTAACCAGGAATTTAGAACTGGGGAGTCCACCTCTAGAAAAAGGCCGGTCATAAGCAGAGTCCCTCAGGGATTGGTCCTGGGACCACTCCTTTTTGGCATTTACTTCTCTGAAATCAATGCATGTGCCAATGGCCTCTGTCTGACAAAATTTGCAGGTGTTTGCAAATTGGGATCTGTCATAGAATCCCCCACTGACACAAATGTTCTCCAGGAAGGTCTAACACAGACAAATAACTGGTGTCAGAGTCATGGACTAAAACAAAATACCAAGAAATGCATAATAGTATCCTTTGGGAAATCTTCTACCCCTGCTAACTATCGTATTGAAAGCATACGCCTAGGATTTGACCAAGTTCTCAGGGTCTTTGACCATCACTTGTCTACAGTAGTGAGAAAATCATTCAATGTTGTGCAACTTATAAACAAAGGTATGGCATCTAGGTCCAAGGAAGTCATTGTTCCACTGTATTTGTTATTTCTCAGACCTGTCATTGAGTACAATGCCCCCTTTGGCATGTACCTAACCGGGCACATCTAACAATTGGAACATTCACAAAGGTTCCTCACTAAAAGAATGCAGGGCATAAGTAATATGGCCTATGCAGACTGCCTCAAGGCTGTATCTCTGTATTCTATTTTCTACAGGCTGTTGAGGAGAGATTGATGCCTGCCCTAAAGGCATTGTTAGACCCAGCCCTGATAACAGCTATCTATTCTAAAGACATAAATCTTGCATGTGATATAAACAGGACCTGCTGGAGAGACAGGTATGTATCCCAGAGACTATCCCTTTTCTAGAACAGGCTCCCCATCAATGTGAAACAAAGTCCCCCCCAACCCAATTCAAGTGTAACTTGGACAATTGGATGGGGAAGAGGAAATTCATCCCTTTCTTGGCACCTACATCTCTAATGGACACAGGCAAATGGTAAATGGTTCATCTCCCTGGCCTCTGCTTGCAAATGGTTCATTTCCCAATCCCCTGCTTACACTTATCAATTGATGTATGGCTAGGCTTAAAAAGGCCATTGTGGTTGTTAACCTAGTAAACATCTATGAACCTATGAACATATTAAGAGTTGCATATTCCCGAGCTGCAGGAGTGTTGTTTCCAAATGGGCTGATACCTGTCATGGAACCTTTTTATTTCAGTGTAATATTAGTATGAGATGTCTATGAATAATTGCTTTAGTGAGAGAAAACATTTGCTTAGGCTCAGATCTCTTATGCCAGAATAGATATAACACCCCACTCACAACAGCATTCTTCAGTAGTGATTTCAACAGTGTGAAATAGCAAGCCAGTATATGTAACATTTAGTCATTTACTGTGGAGCATATCCACAAGTCTGGCAGAGTTTTATTTTTAGGTAATATCCATCCTTCCATTCCTGTCAAAATACCCCAGTGACTAGTATCCAGTCAAATGTATGCTCCCAACCTCCTAAACCATCAGCAGTTTGAATTCAGAAACTCCCCTAGTATCCTCTTCTCCATAATACACCTGACACAGATAACTCCGCTATCTCTGCTACCATATATAAATCTCACACCCTATACTGAAAGGCAGAATGTATATAGACTTGCTTTTTATGGTTAATGTTTTTCACGGTATGT
Organism: Protopterus annectens; assembly: GCF_019279795.1. Taxonomy (NCBI): domain Eukaryota; kingdom Metazoa; phylum Chordata; order Ceratodontiformes; family Protopteridae; genus Protopterus; species Protopterus annectens. The sequence continues at coordinate 459,538,073 of NC_056738.1, forward strand.
GCAGAGACTGTCGCTTTTCAAAAAGTGCAGAACCAAGTTATTTAATCCACCAGTAAGATGTTTTCCTTTGTGCTTTTGCAGTTTCTTTGAAATCCTTTCATCCATGAAATAGCCTTGCATGTTTCACATAAGACGGTCTATACAAAGGAGTCTGCTACATAAAGATTAATATATTCCAGTTCAGGGCTTCTGTAGTTTATGCTTAGGATAATAAAAGACTAAGCAGTCTTGCTAGTAAATATATAGCTGTGCTGATGCAGAGTGCTTTGCTTCAGAATTTAAAAGTAATATCCTTTACTGAAATGTTTTCCACACAGAAAGCATAATGGATCCAAGCATTTTTTTTTTCGCTTTTGCTTTTTTGTTTTTTGTTTTTTTCAGTTTTATGGTGAATTAATTGTCAGCAAGAAAAAAAAGAAAAGAAAAGAAAGAAAAAGAAAAGAAAAATTATTAACAACAGTGGGTTTTTTTTTTTGCCAGAGAGATATTCAGCACACAAATTACAAACTTTAAAAGCAGGAGTTGGCTCCACTATATTTTCTTTGTGAAATCACTCAAGCTTCAGAGTAGCAAGTTACTTAATTAACATTCAGGCTGCGTAATACTGAATGTATCATCCAGCATAGTGTACATGCATATCTTGCATATACATATAATGCAGATGTAACCATAATTAAATAAGTATGTTCTCATGTTAATTTAACTATGGCAGCGTTTTATGTAATTTCATCAACGTTTTACATGCAAAGTTCATGAGGTACATGTTAAACATTTTAAACTCTGGCTTAATGACAAATGTTTGATTTATAAGCCTATGTGGTTATTATTATTATTATTATTATTATTATTATTATTATTATTGTTGTTGTTGTTGCTGTCATTATCATTACCATTATTATTATTTTTTTTAATCATTCTCAAAAGTTTTTTTATTCAGTAACATGCTTCTGCAAAAGTCATATGCTGCCAGGATATGGTAAGAACATAGACAGACCACTGTTTTCAGCACATTGCAAAGTATTACAAAAAAAAAAAACATTGAAGGTAAATAGCAAATCAGACTCCCGTCAGTAATACCATTCTACAGCAAGCCCATAAAAGGCCATTGGAATCTGTGTCAAAGCCACAATTCTAAGTGTCCATGCTACTGCAGTGGGATTATGCTAAAAGTAATCAAATTGCCTACAAATATTTACAAAATGCCATAATACTGTTACCATACTTACGGACTGGTACAGTGACAGAATCCACTTATGATGGCAGTGGGTGTCACATATCCAGCCGTCTGGAGGGAGGAAGTGAACAATTTGGAGTGACTACCTAACTTGAGTGTGGGTGATATCTTTCCTTACTCCTGGTTTAACAGCTCCACTGTATTGGTTGTAGGAAGTGAAGCTGCAACTGCATTATTTAATGAGGGAGCTGGCATACTGTGATACATGCAGGCTCTGACAAGTAGTCAAAGCCTGATTATTAGAACCATTGTATACCCACAGCTGAGAGTGACAGCATATAGGTGTGGGCTGAGGAAATACTGGATGCACAGTACGATGGCATCACCTCTCACCACACTGACACTTAATATGAAAGATTGAGTGGCTCATGTAGGAGCTGTGGGCAGCAATGACAGATGTATACATGTATGTATTTATTTTTATTTGTTAACAGGGTCATACATTTTGCATCCTGTTTTCAGGGAAGATATGAAGTAGCATTCATACTGGCTGTGGAAAAGTTGAACTGAAAGCTGAGAAATTCTCCTTTCTTTTAATGTTACCAGATGAAGAAATGGAGGAGACACATGAAGGATGCCGTCAACAAGCTATCTGAATGTGTGATACTGTATTGTTTTCCAGGATTACAATACAATGGAAACTAATGCAACCCAAGGAAATAAAAGTGATGTACAGTTATCAGCACTGAATAAAAGTGAGAAAGAAATTTTTCTAGAGCCTGAAAGTAACCTGTTATCAGTCACCATATGATATTGTAGAGTAAAGTGACTGATTCATAATCCAAGGCAGCTGACTCAGCATGGTGAGAGATAATAATGTCCGTAGTGCACAGTGTAGAGTTGCAAGGTATAGGGACACTGAACAAACCCTCAGGGTGGTTGTCAACAAGCCAAGGACACTAGCATTCAAAAAAGGAACCTATATTGAGACAGAGGGGCAAGTGCATGACATGAGTATGTAAGGAAGTAGATGCTTCGAGATATATAAGTAGAAATAGTATGCATGCCCCTCATACTTTTAAAGGAATAGTGAAAGCACAACTAATAAGAATAAGTAAGTTGAATACAACTGAAAATAATTTTAAACAACAAGCTAGTATTATGCTACAGGAGTTCCAAAATGCTGGTTATTCAAAGCAATTAATAGATAGGATTTATGAGGAAGTATTAAAGGAAAGGAGTGACAAATATAAATCAATTCTAGGTGGAGGTCTTGTTAAGAATAGCAAAGATGTATCTAAGGATGATAGTATGGTTAGATATTCTACCACCTACAACTTGAATTCAATAATAAAATATTTGGTGTGTTATTAGTGTTGCTATTGATTCATTAAGCTGTGACACCATAGTTGTTTAGTTGATAATTAGCAGTTGGTGTTTGCTGCTAACACCATATTTGATAAGGAGAACTTCAGCCAACCTGTGATAGACGTGGTGAATGTGGTGGTCGTAGTAGACGTAGAGATTGTGTGGTCGTGGATACAATGGAAGTGACTAGAGGTGAACCGAATGGTTCAGTGAGGAAATTGTTACAATTACAAGATAATCCACTATTGAACTTAGTGTTGGAAGTGGATTCTACTCAGGTAACAGTAGACCAAACAACTGAACAATTTAAAGAACTTTTAATAGTGTTGGAAAAGAAAGTTCAAACTTTTAAACAGCTACAATGGCAAAGGTTGAGCTTTCAGGCATACCTAAAGTTGGGGATAGTGCCTAGAGGCTTAAGGGTACTAAAAATGCCTTCCTATGCCAACACCTATAGTGAATTACTAGTACAGTGGCAGCAACTAAATTTGAGACTGGGAGCAGATTATATGAGATTAATAAACACCTTCTTTGAGCCTATTGAAAAAAAGCTTTTAGAGGAGATAGATGTGCTTGAGAACACTATAACTGATATGTCATGCTACCATAAATCATCGGATTTATACCAATATTTTTTGTCTCGAGTTAATGCTCTTGATGTGAGACTACAACAGAGAAAAAAGAATAAACTAAAAAGGGACATAGATGATTTCAAGCATAACCACATCTTCTCATGGCCAAAAAATGATGTTAAACAATCTTCGCGTTATCATAGAATGCAAAATCCAAATGGTAATAAAAGAGCTAACCATCTGGATCAATTAGATACTTTTGAAGCACCCTTAGAGTCACCTAATCAAGTGACTAATAAAACTGTTCTATCTAAGAAAAATGCGTTACCATCCACTCCAGGTCCTGTCTCTTTAAATGGTAAAGAAGGAGGTGATATTATGCAGAGTACCTTCATAAGCGATACAGACGCTAAGAGGGATGACGTGGTGCGCGCTAAAGCTAGAGAAAAAATGGCACCTGAAAACAGTAGAGATGTTCCTAGAAAGAACAATCAGAAGGAAATTACTTCTTTTTCCCCTTTTTGTTTAAAATAACCGGAGAAGATTGTGGTGCAACTATCGACGAAGAATTTGCAACAACATCAACAGGTACAGCAGTCTGCTGCGATGGGGAAGAGGAAGCTCAGCAGTCCGGTTACACAAAACAAGTTAACTAGACAACAGTGAAAATTATAAAAGGTACTGTGAATTTATCTAATACTTCATTGACTGAAGCGCAGATATCGCTTTTAAGTAAAGGAATGAAGTTCATTCCGTATGCATTGGACAATGTTGTTCAGGCTATTACAGACTTAAAGTTATTTTTACGACAAGATAGCCTTAAGCTCCTTTTTAGGAATAGTAATGTAAATGCACCTGTTTGTAAAAACGAAGCGTATTTTCACCTGATTTATGTCCTATCTTAATTGCCTTTTCTAACATTGTAGAGCATGAACTACGCTTATATTATAGGAAAAATGTGGTTAAGAAAATGTATAATATAACGTATTCTGAATACCAGGCTTTAAAGGACCTACAAGCTTGTGATAAAATAATTATTAAACAAGCAGACAAAGGAGGTGGGGTGGTTGTTATGGAGAAAGATTTCTACTATGCAACTTTTAAACAATTACTTGAAGAAGAGAATGTTTTTAAGAAAATAACATTCACTGAAGTACAAAAACAAGTGGTAGCAGTAAATATGATTATATATGAATTACAACTTAGTGATGATTTAAATATTGATTTGTTTAATTATTTAACTGTACCATGTCCCAGAATTCTCCAGATTTATGGCATTCCTAAAATACATAAAGATCTTAATAATCCACCACTGAGACCTATAGTATCAAGTGGTGGATGGATTACGGAGCCCATTTCAAAATATTTGCAAAATGTGTTGGAAAAATATATGGAAAAATCCTCTACAGTGTTAAAGGATACTAATGACTTTCTAGATAGTTTATATTATTGGTCTCAAACCTTTGAAGTTAAAGAATACATTATGGTAACTCTTGATATTACATCACTTTTTACCGTTATACCAAATAACTATGGTGTGGATGCTATACGTGATTTTTTGAATAGTGAAATAAGAATGTGTGGAAGGGACATTGAAAATATTTGTACACTTCTTGAAACAGCATTAACACATAATGTTTTTATTTTTGATGGGGAACCATATCTACAACAAACTGGAGTGGCGATGGGTACTCCCGTCGCCAATACTTATGCAAACCTGGTTTTGTATCAATGGGAGAAGAATGTGATATTAAATAAGGAAAACCAGATGAATGAGAAGGTATTATTCTATAAGAGGTTTGTGGATGATTGTTTTCTGTTGTGGGAGGGCTCCCTATTGGAGCTAGAAGAGTATTTACGATACTTGAATGATTCCACGCTTTTCTTAAAATTTTAAATGGAGGCATCAAGTCAGAATATAAATTATTTAGATTTCCACCTGTATAGGGATGGGAGCAGGTTAGAGTCAACGGTACATAGGAAGGAAGCAGATGCTTCGAGATATATAAGTAGAAATAGTATGCATGCCCCTCATACGTTTAAAGGAATAGTGAAAGCACAACTAATAAGAATAAGTAAGTTGAATACAACTGAAAATAATTTTAAACAACAAGCTAGTATTATGCTACAGGAGTTCCAAAATGCTGGTTATTCAAAGCAATTAATAGATAAGATTTATGAGGAAGTATTAAAGGAAAGGAGTGACAAATATAAATCAATTCTAGGTGGGGGTCTTGTTAAGAATAGTAAAGATGTATCTAAGGATGATAGTATGGTTAGATATTCTACCACCTACAACTTGAATACAATAATAAAATATTTGGTGTGTTATTAGTGTTGCTATTGATTCATTAAGCAGTGACACCATAGTTGTTTAGTTACACTGAACAAACCCTCAGGGTGGTTGTCAACAAGCCAAGGACACTAGCATTCAAAAAGGGAACCTATATTGAAACAGAGGGGCAAGTGCATGACATGAGTATGTCTACTCTTAGAAAAAAATGTAACAAAAGTTAATTATGGTGGTATGGAAGCTTTGCTAGACAGAATAAGCTGTGGATTAAATAACTTCAGCAACTGACTATCAGAACAGCTGAGGTAGGAACCTTTATAAACTTTGTGCAAGAATCATTCTGTGATTTCTTCGTAGAACTGGTATCAGGGTTTCATAAGGTGATGATTGCTTTGAGGAAAAGAAAATATTTTGTTTATGGAATCACATTTTTTTTCAGAATTAACAGTAACTAGAAAAGAGGTAGCACAAGTATAGTTAATCAATTACAGAATACTCCCAAACACATTAAAAACAGCATTGAGAATGAAATTTGAAGTTCATAATAAAAGGCTGCATATAAACATGGGATATGATGGTTTTGTTAAATGAAACACAGATAGATCATTCATATACCAAATGAGGTTTGGTTTGGGAGAAGCAGGGGGCTGTCTGCTATGTAGGCCAATCCAAATGCTGTTAGGGATTATAAATACTGTATGGAGGAGGAAGAGGAGGAGGAGGAGAAGAAGAAGAAGAAGAGGAGGAGGAGGAGGAGAATGGGGCCAAACATCAAGGAAATGGACTATGCACTGCACTAGATGGGGATTCAGGCTACATTACTTGCCAGACTATAATAGAAAAGCAGAAAGGACAGGAAATAAACTGTAGACAGTATTATAAGCACTGTAGTAGTGATGAGAAATCAAGAAAACAATTAAAACAAGATGAAAAGTGGGAGGACTATGAAAGTAATATGTCAGAAATGATAAAAAAGATAACAGGTAAGGTGTAAAGCATTAAAATATATATGGTTTATTGACTGTAGCAGGGGATGACAAAGAAGAATGCATAAACATGAATTAGAATGAAAGTGACGTAACTATAAAAGAAAGAACACATTATGAAAATTTGAAAGATTGCAGTATTAACTCTTCTGAGACAGTCCTAAATGTTTCTGGGATTAAAAACATGGAAATAATGTTAATAAGAAGTGGTACAGTAGTGCAGCAGTTAGCGTTGTCACCTGACAGCAAGAGGCTCTCCAGTTTGATTCTAGGCTGGGGTACCTTCTGTGCAGAGTCTGCATGTCCTCCCTATGTTTGTGTGGGTTTCCTCTAGATGCTCCAGTTTCCTCCCACATTCCAAAGACATGCATCAGGAGTGTTTTTTTCTCCTGGTCTCCACTGAAAATGGGGTCTGTCCCAGTTGGACTTTCACAGTCAACAAATATTAAATAAATAAATAAAATACTCTCTTAGATAAAAAAAAACAAGAGGAAAATATGCTGTCCTTACACAATATAAAGTAGATAATAGAATAACGTCAAAAATGAAGTAGAGAAAAAATGCCATAAAAATTGCCTAGAACAAAGAATTGCAGTAACAGTGAGTAATGAAACATGAAAATAAACACTGTTTGATGCCAGGAATGTTATCATATCTAGGTCTACACAGCATAAAATAAATACAGTAAGGTTATATGTGGTATATATGTAATCAAACATTAGTGACACAGATAATGTTTTAAAGCATGTAAACAGTATCTTATGATGATAATATGGACTGGATGTTGTGCTGAGAGCCATCAAAACATGAAAGACATTAGTAGTGTGTTTTGTTTAACAAAACTATTAGAACATGCATGCCTGCATGATATATGAAAATCAAAATGTACAATGTAAAAACACATTGCATTGTTTCAAACTATTTTCTGTCACATGACAAGAGACTTGCAATTGTTGAAAAGGTTAAGATAACAGAATTTCAATCTAAATAAAAGCAAGTGTAAAATAATTATAAAAAGTATGAAACAAGTCACACTGTAATGTTAGGACTTGAAACCTGATCTATAAAAGGCCAAGCTACTGGGAAAAGTTTAAGGACAGAAAACAAATGCACACTACAGAGGTTTTAAAAAATTGTGCAGCATCTTGTAAAGTTTGTAACTAATCTGTGCCATAACTTCAATTATAAGAAATCACCCAAGCATGACATGGCCCAGAAATGGATATATGAACAGCGAAATAGTTTTAAATTGCTTAAGTCATTAGTCACTAATGCTCTACATTTCATTATGAATACATTAATAATACAGTTGTGTTACAAGTAAACTCTAGTCAGAATAGTATGTGAATTGTAATCTTAGATGAAAAATAGCATAGTTCCCTAGGGGATGACAATATTTACATATACACAGCAAAGATATGCTCAGAAAGCAAAGAATTACTAGCAACAGTGTATGGGAAAGAAGACTTCCACAAAAAAATTCAGGTGGAAAACTGATCAAAAACTTTTGCAAAGCATATTCATATAGTTATTACCCGGGATTCATAAAGCTAAAATTCCATGTCCGAATAGTGGCATGGTCTGAACATGGAGTTTGGAGTCTGTGCGATACAGGAAAGAAGGCTGGGAGCGTGCACGAGCCTCCCAGCTCTATTCTGGCATGGACACCACTGAATAATGCTAATTACCTCATTTGCTGGTGAAAACCATGCAAATGAGGTAAATTAGCAATTCAGTAAGCAGGCAGACATCCGTGCCAGAATAGTGTCTGCTGCAGAAATGTATTTGGCTACTAGCCGAATACATTTACTCAAAAATCAAAATGGAGGCATGCCAGCTCAAAGTAAAGCATGTATTATAATCATTATGCATGCCAATGGCCAAAAGAATATAGTTTCAAAATTATAACAATAAAAGTTTTTTTTTTTGGCCAGTTTGGGCCATTTAAGCATAGGGCAATGGCGCGCAAATGAGATTGCGCTGAAAATAAAGAAAAAAAATGTGAAAAGACAATTTTAAGTGAAATCTGAATTTTACCATTATAGTGGGTAGCATGCAGAACCAAAACAATAACTGGGAACAGTGGTTGCTAAGGAGAAAGGCTGCGGTGTAGTGGTGTAACAAGGGACTAAGGCAGTGGGGTATGCAAATGAGGCAAATTTACTGAATCACAAAGTGGGAGACCATGTCTACATAAACTGCAAGGGCTTCCCCTCCATCAACTGCCAGGTCATGTGCAATGCCCAGGGCATTATCATGAATGTATGTGCTGGCAGACCTGGAAGCTATCATGACTCTCACATCTGGCATTCCTCACAGCTGTATCAGGGATTTGCCAGGGGGGACATCCCGTATGGCCATCTGGTGGGGGATGCTGGCTATGCACTGGAGCCATGGATGATGACACCCATCAGAAATGCGCACACAACCACTCAAGAATGCCATAATGAGGCACACACACAAACCAGGATCATTATAGAGCATGTGTTCGGGATGCTTATGTCACAGTTCCACTCCCTTGACATATTTGGTGGAGCCTTGCAGTACACTCCAGCCACATGTTCACACAGTATATGCCATGCTACACAATATGATCATGCAGAAATAGCTGCAGTAGGAACAGCATGGAGAAGGGCCACACAGCCCCCACCATTGCCAAGGTCCCCACAGGCACAGAGGAACATGGAGGAGGAAACCCCTGAGCCAGGTCCTGTAAGCAGATGGAGGCATGCCCAGTATGGCCTGGCCTTGGCAAAGGGGCAACGCTTAACACACATACTGACACTGTAATCACCCAGGGACTGACACCTCTCTCTGACTTGCCCACACAGTAAAATGGATGACATACACATCACACTACCTTTAACTTACCATGTATAGGCAGTGTACTGCATGCATCCAACATAGGCAGCCCTCAAGCACCATCCACACAACTGCCACAGGCACAAGGTAAGTCAGCCTTCTTAACAATAAATGAATGCATTAGTATGTTCTGGTAGCATATCTATGGTATTGCTGCATGTATGCATGCAAGGGAATGGGGTGGCCTACTGGGACAGCAGCAGACAACTGACAGCTATGTGGGACACCAGGAAATGTTTGCCCAATACTGGCCTCCCCACACTATGTAGTAGTACACAAGGTGACAAATCCCACTGCAGTATATGTGGGGAGGGGCAACTACCTGGGGAGTCATAGTTCACAGGCATGGATGTCAGTGTGGGGGGTGCCATACTCACCCCTCAGTCCCACCCAGCAAGTCAGCTGTATAAAAGCATAAAGAAATGTCGAGCAAAGGCCCACAGATGGCAACAATGATGAAATACCCCCTACAGACTAGCATAGCAAGGTCTTGCAGTTGCAGTAAGGCTCTGAAGGGTACGAAGTCTGAAACTCAAATGTATGTCATCACAATCTGACCTGTGGTCTTTAGTGATATGCCTCTAGTCCCCAAAGACAGAGCAGAATAGAATGCTAAATGGAACCAAAACATAAAGCAAATATCAGCACAGTCTGTGCAAATGTGTACAGTTGACAGGTGTACACCCCCATATTCCCATAGAAATGGAGTAACAGGTATGTTTGCAGGGAAATAGTAGCAGAGCACACATTGCCAGGGCTCTCCCCTAATACACATGATAACTTGCTGTATGTCCACAATATGCAGGGGTCAATGAGCTATGTATATGTGTGGTTAATACTGTCAGGATTTGACCAACACCTACTCCAAGCTGTTGTGTTGTAGTGGCCTAAGTACTTTGCTGTCTTTGACAGGGCCATGTTCAGAGAAACGCAGTGCCAAATATTATGCATGTCAGCTACACCTACGGTAGGAGATGTACAGACTGTCCAGATGTCAATATCTGTTAATGTAGGAAAGCTGTACAGGTCATGGATGGGGGGCCACACATATAGACAGTACACAGCTTGGAGTAACCTACACAGTGCCTATCATACCTCTCAACTGTACAGACCTATTGCACAATGTCCAGAGGTTTGCATCATAACTGTGGTCTGTATAACATGAAATACTGGTTGCCTGTCGATTCATTGGCAAATCATGCAAGACTAAGGTCAGACAATAATGACAGATTGTAGTGTCAGACTGCTTACCCATAGAAATATGCATGCTAATGCAAAACCTGTTATTGAATCACCTTTCTGGGCTTTGTAAGGCTAATACTTAAAAATGGTCCCTACATTTTATCTTCCACCCCTCAATCACTTATGGCTTTGTCCAGATGTCTGGCTCTCAGAAGTTGAGGTACATGAAGGTCAATGTACTGCCAGTGTAAAAAAGGTTGCCACCTTTCTGTGTCAGCACTGACAACATGTCAGTGGCCAACAGCCATACTTCTGGAATGACACAGGTTGCCACAGATGGAGCACAAGTATGTCTTGTATATCTGTTCTGCTTGTCCTAACATTACATTTGCCTGCAAACTATTTGCCAAAAAAGAAAGGTCATGTTAAAACAGCAATGGCAGACAGTGGGGAAGCAGACATCAAACCCATAAGAGCAAACAAGCACTTACCAAACCAGTGTCTATATTTGGCAGAACACTCTGACTGTCATATTTTGGCCTGTGCAGATGTCAGTCTGTGATGGTATGACAGCTAGGCCCACATGTAGCCTCATAATAACATATAGCAACACATACCATCTAAGGACCACAGCAAATGGAGTGATGCAATGATGGACAATCTGCTAAATAGGTACACTCAGAGGTGTGAATTCCACAGCTCTGTGTGCGATGTAACAGCATGTACCTTGCCCACATCAGAATTACAAATATATAACAGCAGCCATTGTGGCAAAAGCCTGTGACTGGACTACAGAAGGACAAAGAGGCACACATAAGGGGAAGGGAAACCACTGGCCAGACAAATGGAGAATGTGCACACCAGAACAGATTGTGCAGCAACTTAGGTGCCATGAAGTGTAAGGGGTTAGTAAACAGCTGCAAATACACAACACACACCCATGTAAGTGGAGGTCTGCAACCAAACAAAACCCAAACAATTGACACCTCAGAGGCAAAAATCACATGAGAACTCCACAAACATACACACCACAACCATGTAGACTCCACACACAAGGGTCTTGAAAACACTGAGGCCTTACCCCAATCCCCAAACACCTACCCTACTCAGATAGGCTAACAGCACTGTTCCTCTACCCCATGCCATACAGACTATGCTGCGGTCATCCCTGTTTGGCATATGAAGCAATCCAGACCCAGCCTTGATGGGACTGTAGCACATCTGGATCTCAAGGCCCACTCCATCAACCTGTAGGTGCAGCATCAACCTGGACTGTGATATCAGTATGGCTTGTTGGTGTGACAGATACATGTACCACATTCTCCCCCATCTCATCTGTGGAATTCACTCCCTGTCAACAGCAAGCCAAGTGTCTCAATACCCCTAGTGATGTGCTCCCTGTATAAGTGCATGGGAAACACAGAATACAGTCCTGTGATCCCAGCTGTGAACCTGCTGGACAGGGGCTCTGTGTGTTGACACGTCTTAACATGGGGTACACTCTCATCTGTGTGGGTTATAAGGGCTTCAGGGCCAATACCCTACTAAAGTCATAGCAAACCACCAACCTATACACAGCTGTCTGTCAGTGGTTCACCACATTACTCTGTACTACTCCGCCACTGACATACCTGGAAGTCAAAGTGCTATGTAGAATATACTGCACATATAATGGACATGTCTGCACAGTATAATGCACTCTATACCCATACCTCCCAACCTCTGACAGCAAGACATCTGGACAAGGTCATAAATAAAAGTGGGACAAAGGCACAATGATAGGCATGTGTTGTAAATATTGCCCTTATATACTGAAAAAGTTGGTAGGATGAGGGGTTTTGCATTAGCGGGAATTGTCAGAATGTTATGTAGTCTGAATCAGTAATGTCTGTCATTATTTTGTAACGTCAGTCTTCAATTATATGGAACTAACTTGCCATAAAAGCACAAGTTTATGTAGACTGGATGAAGTGTCTAGGCAAACACCTGGACAATCTGCCAAAAAATGTACAGTTGAGAGTTATGGCCACACCAGGATATGACTTCTCAGTTAAGAAAGATACCTCAAAAGCAGGAGATCCCTAGCCAGTATATCAGCAAGTTGCTGGAGTGTTTACACAGCATCATCAGTCAACTGGCTGTAGCCACACCGCTCAACTGGCCTTGTTGAGCAAGAATGTATATAGACAGGCTCACAATATTGGTCTGTGTATCATACATCTTGTATTCCTCTGGTAAAGCACTGTGATGATTTGAGGATTTCTGTCACTAGGTAATGACACAATACATTACAGTGCCAGACTAGACATATGTCAGAAAATGTCTGCTAAACAGACCCAGTAGCTCCAGGAAAGTCCTGTTTACTTCTGAGAGGTATGGCTGTAGCACAAAAATCCCTGGACTGGAGTAAACCTATCTCTGGAATGGAGTCCCACTCTCACTATAAAAGGTCACACTGGGCATGCTCCTACACTTAGAGAATCACAGGCCATGTTGGAATCCACATCAGACTATATAACTGTATTGTGCATATATGTCTTTGCATACAGACAGGTATGTACACCTTAACTGCCCCTACACACACTTATCAGACAGGATAACCCTCAGTTAGCTGTAGGTGGCCCATATGTGATATATCTGAATCTGTTGCATGTGATACAAAGACATATACATGGGCAACAGAAAATATGTCAAGCATACACACACATAGATGTGGGGAAGTGAGAGACAAACAGTGATAGAGAGAGAGAGACACACACACATACAGGGACACAGAGAGAGAGAGTCACACACACGGATACCCTGAATGGCATAGAGTGATGTCCTGCTGCAGACAGTGGCATACCAGTTGTAACCAGTCACATCTGCCAGCATGAATGTGAGCTCTATTGTGTAATAGTACTGAGGTTGGGGTTATAATATTACATCACGTGTGTGTGTGTGTGTGTGTGTGTGTGTGTGTGTGTGTGTGTGTGTGTGTGTGTGTGTAGGTCTATGTATTAGGAGGCTGTTCCCACTCAGTACACTTCCCATTGTCCTACTTCACAAGATCTGCTGCTGTCATTCACATTAGATGTACCATTAGACACCTATCAGCCCTATAAGCTCTGTAGCACATGTGATAACTGTGTAACACTATTGTACAACTAACTAGATAGATAAGGGTTCTAATCCCAGTCCTGGAAAATGTAAGTGTGTGTGAGAGTGAATGAGTGTGTGTTTGTTTGTTTGTAGGTGAAACAGTTTTAGGCCATTCCCCACACAGTACACTTCCGAGTGCCCCACTTTAGCAGTGCTGCTGATGTCATTCCCCTTAGAAGTACATTTGCACAGCCCCAACCCTTTAAGCTCTGTGGCACATGTAATAACTATGTAACAGTATAGTACACATAGCTAGATAGGCAGGGGTTCCATTCTCAGTTCTGGCAAATGTGTGCAGGTGTGTATGTTTATAGGATGACGTACTTTGAGGACCTTCCCACCCACAACCCTTCCCAGTGCTCTACTTTAGCAGTCCAGCTGATGTCATTCCCCTTTTACCCAGTGCCCTATTTTAGCAGTCCTGCTATTGTCATTCACCTTAGAAGCACCTTTTGGCACTTGTCAGCCCTATAAGCTCTGTAGCATGTGCAATAATTGCATAACACTATAGTACAAATAATTAGATAGGCAGGGGCTCTACTAGCAGGTTCGGCAAATATGTATGTGTGTGTATAAGTGTATGTGTAAGAGCTGGTAAGTGTGTATGTTTGTAGGATGAAGTATTTTGAGGACTTTCCCACTCAGTGCCCTACTCTAGCAGTCCTGCTGATGTCATTCACCTTTGAAGCACCTCTGGGCACTTGTCAGCCCTGTAAGCTCTGTAGCACATGCGATAACTGTGTAACACTATAGTACAAATTACTGGATATGCAGGGGCTCTATTCTCAGGTCTGGCAAATGTGTGTGTGGGCATAAATGTATGTACAGGAGTTTGTAAGTGTGTATGTTTGTTGGTCAAAGTATTTTGAGGACTTTCCCACCCACACTTCCCAGTGCCCTACTTTAGCAGTCTTGCTGATGTCATTGCCCTTAGAAGTACCTTTGGACAGCATGCAGCCTTATAAGCTTTGTGGTGCTGGTTATAACTAAGTAACAGTATATTGCATATAACTGGATAGGCAGAGGTTCTACACTCAGTTGTGGCAAATGTGTGGGCATGTGTGTGTGTGTGTGTGTGTGTGTGTGTGTGTGTGTGTGTGTGTGTGTGTGTGTGTGTGTGTGTGTGTGTGTGTGTGTGTGTGTGAAGGTGTTCATAAGTGTGTATGTTTGTAGGATAATGTATTTTGATGCCCTTCCCACCCAGTACATTTCCCATCGACATACTTTACAAGGTCTCTTGATGTAATCACCTTAGACATACCCTATGACACTGTGAAATCCTATAAGCTCTGTGGTGTGCGTGATAACTATGTAACAATGTAGTATGCATAACTAGATAGGTAGGGTTCTAATCTAAATAATGGCAACTGTGATAGTGTGTGTGTGTGTGTGTGTGTGTGTGTGTGTGTGTGTGTGTGTGTGTGTGTGTGTGTGTGTGTGTGTGTGTGTGTGTGCGTGTGTGTGTGTGAGACTCACATCAGTGTTTGGGTGAGACTCATACCCTCTGGGTTTGTGGGTTATACCATTTTGAGGCATGTACCACCCAATACACATCCCATTGCCCTACTTTGCAAGGCCTGCTGATGTCATTCACCCTAGATGTACCTGTATGCACTTGTCAGCCCTCTAAGCTCTAAGGCATGTGCAATAACTGCGTAATACTATAGTGTAACTAGAGAGGTAGGGGTTCTAATTATAATACTGACACCTATAATAGTGTGTGAAGTTTATCCCCTGTTGCTGCTGTGTGTGTTGGTTATACCATTTTAATGCTTATTGACCCCTTACCCATGACATTACTTTAAAGACCCTGTTAATGGCATCTGCCTCACATGCACCATGTAACACTATACAGCCCATACCAGTTATCTGTACAGATGTACATGGGATGTCTACATGTTTGCAACCTATATGTGGTCTGTGTCCCTTGACAATGAGCATTCGTGTGATATCATTGCCAGATATGTTACAGTTACTATACTGATACACATGCCAGCATCAGACATTAAACCTGACTGACACATCATGCTGATACAAAGTCTTTTACACTACCACTTGTGCAGGTATAAATGAGCAGTAGATGAGACCAATTGTTATGTCTGTTAGGTTGTCCTACCATCCCTGAATGCATTTGCAAGAGTACCTGTTGTAAGAAGTTGTGTGTTATGTCCCAGGCATATAATGTATATGGAGCATGACGTGTACGCAGCACTATAGTACATACAACTGGATATGTAGAGTTACTAATATGTCTATTGGCAACTGTGTATGTGTTTCTGTATGCACAGCCCCTGTGGCTGTCTTCAATGTATTTATGTGATACCTATACCATTTTGTGTGCCTCTTCCACCCTGTGAACTCCCCCATTGCCAACCTAGTGTCAGCCCATACAAATGTCATCCACTGTACAAGCACAGTTACACAGTTTCTAACACCAAGCCACTGTGGTGCAATGGTCATATTACAGTGTATTGTACACTAATAGATGGGTAGGTCATCTCTTCTAAGTGTCACCTCAATGTGCATGTGTGTCTCAGTGCATGCCCCCATGCAGCGGTGTGTGTGTGGGTGTGTGGGTGTGTGTGTGAGTGTGTGTGTGTGTGTGTGTGTGTGTGTGTGTGTGTGTGTGTGTGTGTGTGTGTGTGTGTGTGTGTGTGTGTGAGACTCACATCAGTGTTTGGGTGAGACTCATACCCTCTGGGGTTGTGGGTTATGTCATCCACTGTACAAGCACAGTTACACAGTTTCTAACACCAAGCCACTGTGGTGCAATGGTCATATTACAGTGTATTGTACACTAATAGATGGGTAGGTCATCTCTTCTAGGTGTCACCTCAATGTGCATGTGTGTCTCAGTGCATGCCCCCATGCAGCGGTGTGTGTGTGTGTGTGTGTGTGTGTGTGTGGGTGTGTGTGTGTGTGTGTGTGTGTGTGTGTGTGTGTGTGTGTGTGTGTGTGTGTGTGTGTGTGTGTGTGTGTGTGTGTGTGTGTGTGTGTGTGTGTGTGTGCGTGTGTGCATGTGTGCATGTGTGTGTGTGTGTGTGATGGTGATAACATGTTAAGGGCCTCTGAACCCACTGTTTCCAATCCTAACAGTCCCAGCAATTGTCACCCACTTCAATAGTAGTGGCAGACACAGCCACACTACAGTACTGCTGTGCTATCTGTGTTATGTATCTAGCACTATCATTCATAAGACTTTGCAGGTAGGGGCTGTGCTCAGCCCTTCATCAGCTGCCCCATGTACAGGACTATGACTGTATGTGCACTACCAGCACAAGAGGCCAGACATACATATGAGATAGCAGACACGCATGCTGGCGATTGTCAGGTTAGGCTAACACAAGCTGACCTGTGTCAGGAATACATACCCCAAATCTGTAATACACAGTACAAGGCAAACCCTCATCAACAGCATGATGTTCGAGTGGATGTGACAGACATGGCAGGGGAAACAGGTGCTGATAGCTGAATCTGTTGAAGTGAATGTAATGGCTAAGCTGGTGAGGGACCTAGTACCAGTACCAAGTAACCTCCTCTGTATGTGTCAGCATGTGGTCCTACAGAACACCCAGGTGACAAGTAGGCAGGCTAGCTGGCTGTGTCAAGGGCATATATGCAAGATTAAACTGTCTGCCACAATTGCCCCTCACACAGTGTTGCATGTAAACACACCTGGTAAACATGTACATGTACAGCTGTATCTTGCCTATGAAAAGGTCACTGTGGTTCCACTCTGCCTTACTCATCATTGCTACTGTCAGCAGGCACACAGCCTGCAGACACACAGACACCTGAAACACAACCAGAATGCAGTATGTGACACTACAATCAGTCAGCAGTACTAACAGCAATAGTGCATCATGGCTAACAAGGTAAATAAACCCCAATGTGTACCCATAACTACTGCCAGCAGACAGCACCTTACACAGCATGACATTACTACACTGTACCATAGTCACCCTGTGTATCAGAACCATATGAGCATGTCCATGCATCAATGGTATGGATAACAGGGTTGTGGCACACATATCATCACATGCACATGGTGTGGTGCTGGATTGCCAGAGGCCTAGGCTGGGCCATATGGCTGATGTGTGTGTGTGTGTGTGTGTGTGTGTGTGTGTGTGTGTGTGTGTGTGTGTGTGTGTGTGTGTGTCTGGAGGGGTGATGTTCAACTGGGCCATGCAGAGGAGCTGTGCATGTCTGGTGGTGACTGGACTGGGATAGGAATGTATGAGTGTTTGGACACCAGCAAGCAATGTGGATGCCCCACACAGGGCTATGTTGGTCAGGTGTGGACCATACATGGCAGGATGTACGGTTCACTGTCTCCTGGGAGGGATGTTGTAACTGGTTCTGCCAGGAGTATCACTGGCACTGCCTGTCCCAAGGACAGATGCAGTACTACTCTCTGATGGTGACTGTTGTTTTCTGGACCCAAGTTCCTGATGGGGCTGGCCAGGATAATGTGCCTATGGCCTGCTATGATGTGGTGTGGACAGCACCCTCCCTTCAGTAATGCTGTTGTTACTGCCACTACAGGACTGTGAATGTGCATGGCCACGTGGACTCACAGCTTATCATGTCACTGACCTATATCCATCTGGCCGATTCCCCACTCCCACCACATGCTCAAGGACAGACATTGCATGGTTGAGCAGTGACAATGTTTCACCCCACTGTCTATCCCCAACAATGGCAAGATGAGGTATGGCATCACAACTGCCGTGGAGGTTGTCACGCATGGCAGGGAGTGCTGCATTCATGACCTTGAGGATCTGTCTGGTGTTGCAGCCAGTACATGCCTGTTCGTCCATGATGGACCATAACATGCATCTGGTGACACCTGCCGTGGCACTTGTGACAGGGGCTTGATGGGCAGCAGTCCTCTGTTGAGCACCCTTGTCCATCTACCTGTGTTTAACCTTGCCTGCTCCCTGACTATGGCTGGTGTCTACACTCACACTCATCATACTCAACACAGTATTTTGTTCCATGCCATCACCCTTAACCTGTCCATTATCCATGGCTGCTGTGGACTGGGCATGTGTGGGCATAGATGGTGGGTGAAAGTGGGATACCAAACAATGGCAGGGATCCAGGCACCAACAACCCCACCTTGCCTCACTATGACCACCATCATCATGGGAGTCTGCTAAGACACTGACATCAGGTTGTGAGGGGAGGGACACCAACCCCTGTGTTCACTTCCAAGGGGAACACAACATATGTAAATTAATACCCTGCAGTATTATGTTTGCTGATACACACACACACACACACACACACACACACACACACACACACACACACACACACACACACACACACACACACACACACACACACACACACACACACACACACACACACACTCCTGGTACAGTCTGGCACAGCTGTGACACCTATGGGCCCTTCAGGGCAGACCTTGCGGTAGTTCTGCCTGCCACAATCCATCTCTTTCACTGCTACTGGCAGGTCCACAACAAAGGGTATCAAACCCTAGTGTGTGATGGGCCTAGTAGCAGAATAGTAATTGTGGCCAAGACCAAGGTTATTGGAGTGAGCTATACAGTGTCAGCAAGTACATATACACATACTATAAGAGCTGATTTACTGTTATACAGACCATACACAATGACAAGGTGTAATGATATGTGATGATAACTGATGAGGGGACAAGACTATACACTATCACTGCAGTACATACACAGTTCAGACTCACAGGTATTCATTTCAGACAACATTGCAGGACAGTCTGCAATACATACAGGAAACATGTAAAGTACTAGGTGCATAGCCTCATAAGATGATACCAGGATATTGGCCCTGATGGCCTCATAAGCCTGGCCCAGACTTTCACCCATGCTCCTTCCAAGCCAGCACCTGTTTCCCCTGTCCAGCTGGGACACACATGGGATCCCAGGGGTGTCTCATCTGTTTCCCATGCAGTGGTCCAGCTTCTTCTTCAAGAGGGCTATACACATACTTTGCTAGGCATCCTGAGGGACTGTTTTTTACAGAAAACATGTTGTGTGGGACACTACACTATCCCACCAAGAAGTATTACACATGTCACAGACCAGGTGATGGGCTTGCATGCATGATGTGTGACTGCAATCTGTCTTACAGATATGCAGAAATGCTATCAATGCTGGTTTGGACATGGCCTTGTATGGTAGACACAGGTCACCTACAATCAGTCTGTATGAGACTGAGTACAGGGACAGGGCTTTCAGCCTTCCTGTTTAGGATAGGTGTTGCAGACCCCCAAATTGCCTGGTCAGAAATCTCTGTGGTCTCTGCAACTGCTGCATTTGCTTGGCAAGGTACTTGCCAAAGGAGCCATTGTACTTGGTAATGCATCTGATAAGGGTGGAGTACAGGGATGTTGTGGCCTCCTGGTTCCTGGATGACATACACATATTGTGAGGTGGGTCATGTAGACAGCCTTCTGTACAATGGTGCCCACATGGTGGGAAACTTTCAGGTTGCTACCAACCTTGGTGCACAAGGCACTTCACACCTGATTGCATGCTCAGTACATTATTACTGTCATAATTAGTGTGGATGACATGTGCCACAGCAGGGAGAATAATGCCTTTCCTGGCATTCACTTTGTGGAAATGCTTCTTGCACCATTCATTAATTGGGTGAGGGCCTCTTGGGGGATGCTCATATCAGTAGGGGAATGTAAGACAGTGGCCAACTTGCAAGCATCTGTACACCTGGTCAGCCACAGACCACTGCATTTGTCCTGTACCTCAGATACGTATATCTAAAACAGTAGAGGTCCCCAGACTGATCCTTGGTGTACAACATTTTGAAGGACTCTACGACTAGAGGTGGGTTCCACTACTTTGACTGAGTGGGTACTATCATTGGGCCAGTTAAGCTACCCATCTGGTAACATACAGGTTGGTGCCTAGCTGTGTAGACATATGTACCCTGGCTGCCTGGGGATTATTGTGAGAGAATTGGGCTAGGTAATGGTAGGTATTGGTCACCATTTTCTCCTCGTTCTTGTGTTTGTTGACCACTTCAGAGAGATTGACCAGGTTTAACAGGCCTGATCTCCCTTTGACAATACCATGCTGTGTGGGCTCGGGCATTTCGATGTTGCCTATGTCCCTGTTCATAATGTCCTTGATATTGCCTTCCATGCCCTTGCAGAGCAGGCTAGTTAGGCTGATGTGTATATGATTGGCTGGGTTAGTGGATTGCTCTGCCTTTGTGTATAGGGATGATAGTGGCTGTCCTCTTTTCACATGGGATGACACTGGTGCTCAGGCTGTGGTTGACTACAGTGTGGAATGGATCTGAGAGCCCATGCCTGTGTTCCTGTAGGATACAGCCAGGGATGGTATCAGGCCTATGGAGACTTCTGTGTGTTGCCTTTGAGAGGGCATTACAGACCTGCTTCCTGATGATGAGGGGAGGGGGGCGGGTGTTGTACATGCACATGGGGGGTGATGTTTACACTTCACCTGTCTGCAGCCAGTTGCCTATGTCATATGTGTATGTGGTGTTATTGACTACTACTACAGAGTGGATTTGTGTGTTGCTTCCGGTATTGCAGACACATGTGTGGAAGTCCTAGTGATTGGCTTTGGTGGATATGGCCAATTTGCACTCAAAAATAGCCTTATGGTAATTCACCTGTGACCTTATTTACTTGTGCAGAGCAAGGTGACATTGTTTCCAATAAGGCACCTGTTCCTTCTTGGCCCTGTCCAGCAATTATTTCCACCTATTATGGTATTTGTGTATTGCTGCTGTCTACCACAGATGTTTATCCTACCTTGAGGGAGATGATGTTGTCCTGTCAGGTATTGCTGAGTCCATGGAGCTATGTAGGTGCCCACATAGTATTGTGGTGTGGGCCTGGACACTACTGTTAGTTCCAACTGATGGGATGTTGGCTGTAAAGCTACTTCTACCTGCTATGAAGAGATTTATAATCATTTGTGGAAAGTCAATTTTGTTTGACCCTGACAGAGAGGGGGCAGGGGAGATGGTGACCTGAACAGTGATGGCTATGTGGTCAGATCTTACCAAGGAGGATGACACCGGAGTGCTACAGTTACTACTCGTTTGTTAGGATCAGGTACACGTTATTTCCATCTGTCATAGGAGTGTTGACTGGCTGATCCACTGCATTGCCATTGACAAAGCCAATGAATCTATGTGCATTCATGTTCAGGTGGCATAGGTCATGCACACTATGGTTGGGTAGTTGAAGTCACCAAGGAGCAGGGTAGATGATTGAATTCTGACAGATTCCAGCAAGTCCTAATAGGTGTAGTGGGTGTCCATAGTCATGGTTGGAGGCCTGTAGCTAGCTATGATTTGGGTAGGTGTTTTGTCAACTGTTAACTGCACTCAGGATATTTTCCATGCATCATTCCCACCTCCTGTGGCTTTGCAGCCCTCCATTTGGGGTCTAAATGTATGATGGGAAGAGTAACCTGGGAATTTTGGTGTGCTCTCCACAGCTACAAAGCAGGTATCAATGACTGCACAAATGTTGGCATCCTACAGGACATGGTACGCCTGCATTGACATGGGTTTCATGCTAAGACACCTAGTTTCTGTTAGAGCAAGACATCTGCACAAAGACACACATCACAGGTGGGCAAAGGCCAGAAAATAGTGTCACTTTATGAATCTAGCTGAAACACACGTAGTTGCCAGCAAAGACGGTATCGCATTCACTGGTCTTCTCTGCAGGATATGACTTCTGACAATCAAATGTATGCTATTATGTTATGACTTCAGTCTTTAATGGGTTGCCAGTGATGTGCCAGACAATACACAACTGTATGAGGCATTGACTCCAAATATGAGGCATACATGTGGTCATTCTGCAAAACTCTGGACAGTTGTCAGGTATGGGCTCAGTATATAACATACAGTTCAACACACACTTCTGCGCCTGTTGTGTACTATGCACATACCCTATATAAATCTCCAACATTTGTAGGACAAGCCTATGTATAATAGTAGCATTCACAGGTAACATATGAATATGTACAACATCCCAGGTAGCTGGCCTAGCAGTGTCACACTCAGTATTGCACAACAGACACTCCAGTAGTAGTCATACATGAGCTGATCTTTGCTGGGGTGAATCCGGGGCCAGGGATGTAATCCATGTCAATGCAGACAGGGCAAGCAGGAATGGTCATAGGTGCCAGACAGCAGCATATGAGTCTAGCAGGTCTTGTTGTGACCTAGTGTTTAATGTCCTATTAAGACATTATTGCATCCCCAATCTACATTCCATTACAAGTTTACATGATTGACATACCTGTTATAGTGCTGAAGAATTTCCTCAAAATACTGCAAATGGTTAGGTTTGTGTAGTCGCAGTCTGTCTTTGTGTAGATGGGTTCAGAACTGTGTTTCATAGGCAGCAGATTGCCTTTTGTAGGTAATGGTCATGAGCAGGTGATGTCCTGTGCACCAATCAATGTCTCACATTTGCTACTTGCATCCAGAGCAGCTTTGATGTCTTTCCATTAGCCAATGCCATAGCAACAAAGTGTTATAATTAAGTTCTTCATGTGGGCGTTGCCACCTTTTCTTGCCTGTGTGGAGGACATTATGGAGGTATGGGGGCTACAGCTTCACAGACAGTAGGTGGAAATACCTCTCAGGATGAGACATGTGGTGGCAGCCCAACAACATGGGGGACAAAGCTCCAGAATTGGGTACAGATTGCAAGTAAATATTGCTGTTATACACATAGAGGATTGCAAGATTTGACTTGTCGTCTGACAGTGATATGTCTCTGACATACCTCTAAATTGTCCAGATGTCCACAGATTGCTCAGAGGTTTGCCTATTATGTTTGGTCTGTTCCTCAGACAACTTCTGTTTTTGTGAAATCAGTAGGATAATATAAGGATTGTAGTCAGTAAATGTTGATCTCCATTAGTATTTCAGACATCACATCCTTCAGGTATGTTATGTTACAACAAACCCTGTAACACCAGCAACTGTTTCAGTTTGTAATACTATTATGTGAGATATGTCCCTTTTTCTGGCCCCCTGCCCCTAAGTATGTCATGCTTTGTCCAGATGTCTTGCAGTAAGAGGTACAGAGGTATGGTGTATCACTATTTAGTGACTGCACTCCTGGTATCATCCCAGTGACTTAACAGACTCCTGGAAGTGGTATGTAACAGTGGCCATAAATATGGTCCCACACCCTGGACATTATGTGGAGATCTGTATAGTTAAGAGTTATGTATGTCTAGTTATTGTTAACAGACTGCCAAGATTGTGTAGCAGTGCTGTGTGTAAATGTTTCTTGGGCTGAGTAGAGAGAGTAGCAGATGTGAGTCTCATAGCTCCTTTTCTATCTGACTGTGCATGCTCCTACAGTTGCTGGTGGTCTATCAGGTGTATATGTTTGTAGGGGCAGACTGGAAAATAACCTGTAACAGCTCAGGATTCCCAGTAGACTATGAGTTGGGGGCAGTATATGTTGGTGTAGTGCGTGACTGGCAATCAGGATATGTTTGTTAAAACAGTCATTCTACTCTAGAGTTCATTTGGGGTAGTGGTATGTTGCTGTGACTGTGGTGCAAATGGTTGTGGGTGGACATTTTTGCACCAATATCTGCTTTTCCCTACAGTGCCATCACTGTAGTGCATGCTGTATTTGGAAATGCATGGGTAATTCCCCAAAGCTGATTTGGGGTAGTGTCGTGTTGGTCTTACTGTGGTTCAGAGGTTGCTGGATGAAATGGTTGGCAGCTCTCATTGTTTTTTCTTTTCTGTTACATGACTGCAGTCATACCTCTCCACTGTCCAGATGTCTAGACACTGTCCAGATGCGTGGCTGATATGTTTGGTCTGTTCCCCATAACAGTTGTGGGTTTCTGAGAAATCACTGGGATGATGTGAGCATTGACATCAGTAAATAATGACATTCATTTTTGTTTCAGACCTGGTATCTATCAGGAATTATATGTTAAATCAAACCATGCTACACTAGCAGACTTTTATGTGTATAACAGCCATATTTCAGAGCTGTCACTAATGTTTGACCTTTATCCCCCCATGTTGTCAGGCTCTCTGCAGATGTCTTGCAGTAAGAGGTTGGTTATCTATATATTTATCTATGTATAAATATGTATATATATATATATATATATATATATATATATATATATATATATATATATATATATATATATTTATATATACATATATATGTATATAAGAGTATTCCAGATATATATTTTTTCCTTATGTGAAATTACTGTAGTGCATGATATGTTTGTAAAAACATTACAAATTTCTACAGCTCAGATGGTGTAGAGGTACGTTGCTGTGATTGTTGTGCATAGCATCCTGGGCCCAAGACTTGGGAGTGATGACTTTTTTTCTTATGTTAAATGACCAGAATGCATAATATATTTCTAAAAGCATTACAAATTCTCACCGCTCAGATGGTGTAGTAGTACATTGTTGTGATTGTAGTGCACAGCATCCCTGGTTCAAGACTTGGCAGGGCTGATTATTTTGTTGCTGGGCAGAATACGGGCTGGTGGAGACAGAGTGATTAAGGCACTTTTAAGCAGTTGTAAGTGAGTTTGTGGGGTTTTGTGTGGAGCTATGTGGTGCTAACAGATGGTTAAGCCCTCTTAGCTTCACTTCACTTAACTCTGCTTACACCTGTGCTAATTTTAATTAAAGAAAAAAAAGAATGATAGGAAAGTGGGGAAATGGGGGCAAGCAGGGGGGAAAACATTAGGAAAACCAGCTAGGGATGTGCAGAATGGGTGTAGGAAAGGACCACAGCTCTACATTTCTTCTGCAGCAACAGCTGTGAATAATGTGTAGAATGTGGAATTTACAGCCTCACACCCCACAGGGAGGGGTGTTGGCGACAGACATTTGAAGAATAATTTGTGGGTAGATTGTTTAATTACACTCTACATGGAGGCAAAATGTAGAGCTATGTATGGGGCAATGATTTTTTTGCTGGACAGATGCCCTTTTTTTAGGTGAGAGTGGGATGCTGGGGAAGTGCTGTAGTTATGTTTGGGAGGGTAGGTTGGGTAGGATAGGTAGCATTTGCAGACAGACAAGACACACAAAATATCAGACAGGGGTGGTATATGACACATGAGGGGGGTAAACACCTTGGACAGGGAGGGTGGTTGGGAATCAGAGGCCCATGAGCCCTCAAATGGATACAGTGGGACTGATGTCCCCACCCATGGGCAGTCACCACTGCACCTTCACAGCCCTGAAGGTGGCTGTGCTGGGTGCTGGACAAGAGGGGAAGCCTGTCCCTCA
This sequence comes from Protopterus annectens, assembly GCF_019279795.1. NCBI lineage: Eukaryota > Metazoa > Chordata > Ceratodontiformes > Protopteridae > Protopterus > Protopterus annectens. The sequence goes on from NC_056738.1 coordinate 459,563,969, forward strand.
AGATGTGCCAGGTGGCCCTCCATCTGGCGCAGCTGTCCACCCAATTCAGAGCGGATGATACTGCTCACCATACCATGGAACTGTCGGCAGGTGACGGGCTTTTCTCCACACCCGCGCCAGCCCTGTCCCCTGAGGTGGTTCCACCCGAAGATGGTGCAGGACCAGTGGAGGAAGATGTTCCAGGTTGGGTCCCAGATGTGCTGGGGGCTGGTGCCACAGCCAGATGGGGTGGGACAGGCAGATCTGCCAGGATCTGCCTTCCCAAACATGCTATGGTGTTGTGGTTTTCCTAGATATATTGGTTAGTCATGAACAACACATTTCAAAATTAGTTATAATAGCATGTGTGGGTGTTCCCATTAACCCAAACCAACAGATCTGAAACAGCTGTATAGCAAACAGAACACATACATAAATGGAATATAAGTAAGAATTTTAACAGCATGCAAGTTAAATTGATGGCAACAGGCCACCAATAATGGCATTTGAAGAAGATATGTTAATATGCAACCAATGAAATATATGAACAATAACAGAACACGTCCCAACAATATATTTTGTGAACATACCCATAGAATATGAATAATAATTATTGATGCAGATGACAGTTGTGGGGAGAGAATACAAAGTTCATTAACAACTGTATCGGCGTCTATTTTTCACAACAGTACTGCTCAATACTCTACAGGTCTGACCTCACTTTACATCTACCTATGGCCCATAGCTTCTGTGGCACATACATACCTGTTACACTGTCAACCTGTAATGGTATGGGACAGACTGGGTACACTGTAGCTACTTTACTGGAGGGGGCTTATAAATGTCAGGGGTACGTACTTGACAAATAAGGGGTACGCTGCAATGATCTCATGTGAGTCTGCTACTAACACATTTCACCTGGATTCCTATCTATCTCCAAGGGGATTGGCAGCAGTGACCACTAGCCATTACAGCATGCCACTTGGGAGACATATCAGGAAGTGGGCATGGTGTATGTACCTATCCTGCTGACATTTGCAGGCATATGGGGTTGGACAGTGGAACAGTTGTACACAGTGTACTATTATACCCTTCATACAGCTACTACATACATTTCTTTACCTGTAAGACCTGTGGAGGAAATATCATGTTAACACCATCTGAAATTTTCTACACATATTCAGGTGTATTAGTATACCATTCATACAGCTACTACACACATTTCTTTACCTGTGAGACCTGTAGGGAAAATATCTGTTAACACTTTGTGACTGTTTCCACAAATATTCAGGGCTTCCATTGTGTATATATGCACACATCTCAGTACCACACCTTGGATTCCAACTCTGTCTGGGTGTGCTAAAATGAACATCAATGCTGTATTCCATCACACTGAGCTACTTGTGAACTGCTGTTTCTTGCTTGACTGATTTCTGAGTAATACTCTCTGGGTTGGACAGTCTGACCTTTTAATCCTGAAATTCATGCATGGCAGATAGTTTCTGTACTGTGTATTACTGCTTTGAAATACTACAATCTGGAAAGCAAAGGTTAACACAAGACTTCAATGCAAACTAGCTGGTTCCTAGAACGGCCTCAGTTATTTCATGTTGTCAATGCCATATTTGCTGTAAAGAACCTGTACACATTATATTTCTACAACAACATACCAGAGTAAACACAACAGTTTGTTGTATATTTTATTACAGTGAAATGACACTTTTATTAATGGACATCCTGTGGATAAGTATTAATGTGACAAATGTGTTTTATTCATTAGACACAGTGCACAATCTACCTACTGGCAGTAAACAATGTACTCCTTCTACTTTATGGCACTATATACTGCAAGAAAGATCTGTACTCATCAGCCTGTTGGAGCATCCTTGTCAGTCTGTCAACATTGGCCTGGATGTTCATAGCCCTCTCTACTACAGCTGTAGGGGTGAGAACCAAGCATTGTTCATACCTGTCTATCACACACTCAGGCTAGAATTTTGTACAGCTCTATCTGGGATACTTAAAACTGATGGAGCATGCCGGCACCAAGCATCTTGGATCCATTGGACCAAGAGCTCCCCCTTCCTATGCTTTAGGTTGGCATAATGATGTCATTCCAGCTCACCAGTTTGGGGGATTCCATTGGCACTGGTGAGTTTGTGTGTCAGATGGTTCCAAGCCTCTGATTTCTACTGAGAGCCCTGGTACTGTCCCTGCAGCAGTCTGTTGTTATGGTGTTCTACAAGGAGTCCAGCCATGACCCTGGAATCCAGGATGCCCCAGCTCTGTGCCCAAAAGTGCACTCCCTCTCCAATGCCAGACATGTTCCTGCAGAGATCAAACTAAACAGGTTATGGCTGTATTCCTGCCTGCATGGTTTAAATAAGGCTATAATCCCACCCTTTGCCGACATTGGACCATTTTGAAAATGCTAAGCTCAGCTAAGCAGTGCACAAATCTGCTAAGCTGGGTTGAACAGTGCTTAAAGGGGTAATTGCTGAGCATTGCTTAACAGTGTACAAATCCATTTAGATGAGCTAACTACTGCTTCACGTTCACATTTAAGCAGTGCTTACACTGACTAAGCATAGCTGAGCACTGCTAACCATTGCTTCATTTTCATTTTAAGAAAATATCAGGATAATGACTTCATTAAGCATTATGGACATATTAGTAAGTGTATTTGATTTACTTTACATTACATAACTCTCTGTGCTTTCATTATACTACCATGGGGTGTGACTATACTGTGTGTATACATGGGCGATTTCACATATTATATGCACTTACACTTACATTTTAGACCAACTACACTACCCTGGTTGACAAATATCAATTACTACATGATTTAAAATTAAAATAATAATTTTAACACTGCTTTCCCATGTAAAAGTAAAGTGCCTGTCTTGGTACTCAAATCATGAATGCCTGTATGCAAAGCCAGGACTCTAACCATTATGCTATCTTGGCATGAGGATTTCAGCTGTATATTTTTATTTATCGCTTATGGGATGTTTCAGCAATGCTGAATAGAGGGCCATAATGTGCACACCTGATCAGCTATCCTTAAACATACCTTAGAATGGAAAACAATATACATTCATAAACCCACTTTATTTGCATGTATCTGTACTCCTTGTCATTCACAGTAAGGGAAATTGTAAAGGGACACATAAGGACAGATTTTAATTATTGGTCTTACAAAGTTAAGAAGTATGATTGTGGTTTTCTAGCAAATCATTGGCAAATCACTTGGGGTTTAAGTCAGAACATACTGTCAGACATTTGGATTTCAGACTTCATGCCCTTCAGAAAATGTGTGCTACTGCAAACATTTTATTATATCAACTTTCCGGGTTTGGTCTAGGAGGTTGAGAAGTATGTGAGGCAGGCATCTGGGCATTCTGCAGAAACCTGTACAGTTGACGGCTATGGGTGTACGGTGCTTTCAAATGGCAGATATTTGTGTTTCAGTCTTCATACCCTGCAAGAAGTTTGTGCTACTGCAAACCTTTTATTCTATCAGCTTTCTGGGTTGGTCAGTGCAATATTTAAAGAGTGTCCCTAATTTTTTGCCTTTGTCCCCCCATTATTTATGGCTTTGTACGGCTTTCTTGCTCTAAGAGGTTTAGAAGTATGAGAGATAGGCATCTGGCATTATGCAGAAGCCTCTACAGTTGATGGCTATGGTCATATGGCACTTTCAGATGGCAGACATTTGTGTTTCAGTCTTCATACCCTGCAGGAAGTCCGTGCTACTGCAAACCTTTTATTCTATCAGCTTTCTGGATTTGTCAGTGCAATATTTAAAGTGTGTCCCTAATTTTCTGCCTTTGTCCCCCATTATTTATGGCTTTGTACAGCTTTCTTGCTCTAGGAGGTTTAGAAGTATGTGAGGCAGGCATCTGGTATTCTGCAGAAACGTGTACAGTTGACGGCTATGGCTGTATGGAACTTTCAAATGGCAGACATTTGTGTTTCAGTCTTCATACCCCGCAGGAAGTCTGTGCAACTGCAAACCTTTTATTCTATTTACTTTCCAGATTTGTCAGTGCAATATTAAAGAGTGTCCCTAGTTTTCCACCTTTGTCCCCCCATTATTTATTTATGGCTTTGTACAGCTTTCTTGCTTTAGGAGGTTGAGAAGTATGTGAGGCAGGCATCTGGGCATTCTGCAGAAACCTGTACAGTTGACATCTATGGCCATATGGCACTTTCAGATCGCAGACAGTTGTGTTTCAGTCTTCATACCCTGCATGAAGTCTGTGCTATGTGAGGCAGGCATCTGGGCATTCAGCAGAAACCTGTACAGTTGACGGCTATGGTCGTAAGGCACTTTTACAAGGTGGGGGGGGGGGGGTGTGACAGAACCTGACACACAACCTGCATTGTTTCTTGCTCCCCTATCTATTTCAGTGTCCGCAGACACTGAAATACTCAATTTGTTTCATTTCAATGTCCACGGACACTGAAATTGTTTATCAAAAGTACCGTATGGGACTTTCTGAGTGCAGGGGACTTGTTAGATGTGCATACACTATCTAAATACACCCCCTGCACTCAGTGGTGTTCATATCTACATAGCCATAACAGTAGTGGGCCTTCATGAATATGCAAGGCACACTACTGCTACAGCTGTGCTTACATGGACACAGTCCACTCTGTGTCGGAATAACGCTATTCCAACATGGAGTTTAATGAATTCCGGGGAATGTGTAAGGCATTGCTGAGACTTCAGATAATATTACTTAACCCACAGACATATGTTTTGAAAGTGGATTACATTCTGAATAAAAAGCTACATATAGTGAATATTTGAGTTGAGCACATTTACAAGAGAAACATAAAAAAAAAACTTACTAAAATAATTCAACTTTCATCAACACATAAATAAAACATGGTAAATAGATTCATATCTCAATGTATTCCCCAACTATTGGAACAAATGTCTACTTCATATCAAGCTGAGTAGCACTTTTGTCACCTTCAAGGTAAACCTAGATAATTGGATGGGTAGCTTCAAATTATACTCTAGTTTCCTTGAGGATGAAGGGACTTTTGAATATGGGTTATTGGCTAGGTTTGTAATGGTGTGCAGATTGATCGCCTAATATTTACCTATGTACTTAAGGAGAATTAAACACTCTTTGGTAACAGAGCTATTACCAATATCAGAAGAACAAGTAAACATTGATTAAATAAATAAATAAAACATAAAAATAATAAATTGTGTACTGATACTGACTTAGAAATTCAGTTAATGTAAGATATTTCAATGAAAGGGTGGCTGAACAAAAGTAACTAATAAGAAAATAAATTCAGCCTTGTTTTTAATTTAAAGAAAAAAAAGTTGTGCATGGGAGATGATTTTCAAATATAACAAAACAGTAATTCCCACTCATTTGAGAAGATAATACTGGAGAGAGCTGAGACCATACGATCAAAGTTTTAAAACTTCGAAACCGCAATAAAAACAGTAAAAGAGCACAAAAAGGTTACATTCACATTTTTGCAGGTGGTAAGTGCACCTGCACCCTCCCACATGCTCTGCTGATTAGATATACCAACTCCGGCATCCCACTGCAGTGAGGAAAACAGTAAATCTCCCATTCAGTGCTGTATAGCAATCTCAATGCAAAGTGTTCACAGTTTCAAAACTTTAATCATATGGTCTCGGTGGCCATATGGATTTCAAAGTTTTGAAATTTGATACAACAAAGTAGACCCATATATATATATATATATATATATATATATATATGTATATATAGATATATATATATATATATATATATATATATATATATATATATATATATATATATATATAATTTCCCTTTTCCGCAATGTAGTGCAATCTGGGAGTTGGTATATTTAAATAGCGGGGGGGTGGGGTGCAGGAGGGCATTCCCCCCTGCTAGAAACGTTAGTTCATTTTTTTTTTTACCATGTTCAAACTTTTGAATGTTCGATCTTATGGTCTTGGACATATGAAATTCGATATATATATATATATATATATATATATATATATATATATATATATATATATATACATATATATATATATATATATATATATATATATATATATATATATATATATATATATATATATATATATATATATATATATATATATATATATATATATATATATATATATATATATATATATATTTATATATATATATATATATATATATATATATATATATATATATATATATATATATATATATATATATATATATATATATATATATATATATATATATATATATATACACACACACACACACACACACACACACACACACACATGCACACACATTCTCTTTCTGTTTCTTTCTCTTTTTCTTTCTTAAAATGCAGCGACCGTATCGAATTAATATAAAAGTAAACATAACAAAGGAAAGAATGTTCATAAGTCAAAGTATATTTAAAGTTCATGAAATCAGTATTTTTTCAGTCTTTGATGTTAGCCAAAAGTGATCTTCACAGCACTCGTAATGTTCCCAGAACTGACTCCCTCTGCAATTTGTATGGAGTTACATTCATTGGTAGTGTACCTAAATACAACTGTAATTTTTTTTTTATGAAATTCATTGCTCCTCCTACTGCTGTAACTATCTGGGTATCCTTCTTCCACATTGCCCTTGTTTCTGCCTGCAAATCCTGGTATTTTCTAACTTTGTGTCTCTTTATACCTAAGACACTGTAATCACCATGTGTAGTAATTTCAATGATCAGTGCTACTTTTGCCTTCATGGACTACTATATCTGTTTTTCTCACATCTATATTTTGAACTGTTGGTAATGGGTGAGCCAATGTGATATAAACTTCATCATTCCCTATAATGCTTTGTGGTTTATTGTTTCCAATGCTTCCCAGCTACTTCAGTACAGTAATATTTATATAATCACCAATGGAACAGTCTTGCCACGTTATTATACCTTTCAGAATATAGGCCCTCTGCCATTAGTGTATCACACCCAGCAACAATATGTGTGGCTATTTCTAGTTCTGTTTTACAGAACCTGCATTTGTCTGTTTTTCTAGCAAGTTCAATGGACTTAGTAAACCAACATGTATGTAGTCCACTGTCCTGGCCTGCCAATATCAACCTTTCATATTTTGGTTTAAATTTACCACTCTATAACCATTCCTGCATCAGCTCATGATCAACATGAGTTTGTTCCAGGATTTTTCTGTATTTACAACTATATTTATGCATTTTCCACATTTCTTACCCTTTCATCTGATCCTTCTCCTTATATTATTTCTTTTGTTTTTTGACATATTCAGTTGCTACCTGATTTTTATTTATTTGTGATTTGGTGTCCATTCCCACTTGGCACCCATATGTTTCTGCTAAACTAAGCAGGGAAGTCATCTTAGACTTGTTATCTTCATGTTTTAAAACTTTCACTATGCTTGGACTTTATTCCTAGATGTCAGGGCTATTTTCAGTATTAATTTTATTTATTTATTTATTTCACATTTGGTTACCGGGAACGTCCAACTGGACACAGGTCTTTTTTCAGAGGAGGCCTGGGGAGAAATGCTCCACATATAACAAAACACATACAGCTTAAGCATAATAGAGTACATTTACACAGGTACAGAAGCCTGACATTTTTGCCTTTTATTCTTCTAAAAATATTCCTTACTGAGTTTTGTTCACATTTGCTCCAGTTTTATTGTCATTCCTTCATCAATTCCCAAATAGTTATACTCTCCCTCCTGCTTAAGTTCCTTTATATCACATTCCTGTCCCAGACTGATATTTTCTTGGTGCTTTAGCTTTCCTGCTTTTAATGTAGCTTTTCCACATTTATCAAGACCAAATGACATTTTATATCATCTGAGAAAGTTTTAACCACTTCCATTTGTGCTTTCAGCTGCTCATCTGATGAACTATACAGTTTTTAAATCATCTACAAAAAAAAAAAGAAAAGTCTTTATACTTTGTTGTTTTCTGGGAGCTAAATTATAATCATAACCTAATTTGTTAGACAGCTTAATGGGTTAAGGTTCTGTGGCTCAAGGGACTAAGGCAGTTAGTTTGTGTGATGATGTTTAGGGTTCTAATCTTGCTATGTCTTGATATTTCAGCTGCGTGGTGTCACATGTTAATGCAGTGATCTGCAGATGTGATGGTCTTGGGTTTGAACTAGGGAACAGGTGTTTATTTGGGGAGATCTATGCCTGGCATGCAGGGCATTGTCAGATGGACCTCCTGCATATCCATAAAACAAACAGCACCAGAATTACCTGTTCTAAAGACTTAAACCTTGCCTGTGATATAAATAGGACCTGCTGGAGAGATAGGTATTTATCCCAGAGACTACCCCATCTATGGAACATTCCCCATCTATGTGAAGCAGAGTTCCTCCCCTAACCCAATTCAAGTGCAACTTGGACAATTGGATGGGAAACCGGAAATTCATCCCTGGTTTGGCACCTATGTCTCTAATAGACACAGGTAACCTGTAAATGGTTCATCTCCCAGGCCCATGCTTACACTTATCAAGGATATCAAAACTTGTCAAAGATTTGGGATGCATGGCTAGGCTTAAAAAGGCCCTTGCGGTCATTAGCATAGTAAACACCTATGAAACTATGAAGGGTAAGACAAAGGATTAGTAGTGACAACAAGTCACCCTGGAATATCCCCCTTTGAATTTTTAAACCTAGGATAATAAATTGTCCTTTATCATGGCTTAGCTGCAAAGTGGTTTGCCACTATAGTGTAATTGATCAATGCAGGGTGTATTTTATACATCTTTAAGCACTCCATTGCCATGAAAGTGGGATGATGTCAAATGCTATTTTTTGTAATCTAACCATGCCTTACTTAGATTATTTCCCTTTTTTCAATTATCTATTATGATTTTATTGAACAACAAATGATCTTTTGTTCCATATGGGTTTCTTTTGTTACCATTCTACTCTATTGTCATGACTGAGTTCTCTTCTAAATAACTATGAACTCTGTCAGCATCACTTCCGGTATATACTTTATACATTGTTGGAAGACAAGTTATTGGTCTATATTTTTCAGTATGGCTTGCAGATTCACTCTTAAGGAGGAATATTGTTTTTCTTGTTGATAATCAGGTTGGTGTCTGTTCAGGGTGCGCATAAAAGTAGTTTTTACTCCAGGCTAAATCTTCATATGAAGATGTTAATACTTTTTGCCCAAAGTTACATACTGCATCTGGGCCTGGGGTTTCCAATTAAGAGCTTTTCCTAATTTGATTTCAGTTTATCTGGCCATACCTCATCCCATTTCATATCCTGTACATTTAAACATTTTACTGATTCTTTTATCCATCCAGCATCTTTGTTATGTTTCATAGGGTCTTTGTAGATATTTCTCCAAATGTGTCTGTTTCTTCTTTTTTGGTGATGTTTCTATTCCTTTCACTTTGTTTCCTAATTGTCTACAAATCTTTTTTGAGTCATCAGTGAATTGCTTATTTTGTACTTTTCCTTTATATTTATCTGCATAATTTCTACATTTTTTCTGCCTGTGCTGATATCTTTAGTTTACTATTTGCAATAATGTATGATAGAGCCTGGTCTGTGCTAACACTGTCTGTTGTTTTTATCATATCTAGCTTTTTAAGTATTTTTGTTGATCTGTTCCCTCTCCTATACTCCTCTAACATTGACACTACTTGTCTTAATTGGTTTGTAGTTTTATCTGTTCGATAGTTCCAAGACATTTGATTTCTTTCCTTAATTTTGCCTCCCTTTTTGCCCTGTATTTTTATGGTAAGACATCATCTGCTATTAATTTAGATGCACAGTAATATATCGCATTTACTTCTGTTATATCACATGAGTTTTTGTTAATAGTCTTGATTATTGGGATCATTGTTTTATCAGACTTGTAACATTTTGGGTATTACTGACTTTCAGTAATCTATTTCTTTTATCAGTCTCAATTTGTTTATCCATCTCTATTAAATCAAGCAATTCTTCCCCTAGATCATTTTCCTTTAAACTGAGAGCACATTCTTTGTTCTCAGTTTATTGTGGGAATTCTACAGAAAGTTCCAGAACATCTTCCTGTGACATATTCTCTTCAGCTGCATCCTGCATCATCCATTGCTCCTTCATATGGGAACTCACTCACCTATCACTCCACAACATTGACTGTGTCAGAGTTGTTACTGTTTCCTGCTCCTTCCTTTGCTGTGGAACTGTAACTTAACTTTTGCACTGCTTGAAGGCTTCAGAATATTTTCATGTGGCAAGTGATGAGATGCTTTCCATTCCACTGGTTTCTCCTTAATTTGGAGACTCGTTGTTCCATCATGCTGTGACATGACCAGATTTGGATTTTGTCTTCCTGTGTAATTTCACTCATGCATATGAAATGCTGGTACTCGTTTCTGATATTCTATAATGATAGTACTATACTCCGTCTCTTACAGACTGTTACATGAAGATCTATATCTTACTTTCTGTGCCATCAAGGACCAGACCCTCATTGATCTGTTGCATCTCCAGAAGGCCAAAAGTTCTACAGATATCAGACCTAAGTACTTAAAACTACATCAACATAACTCACTGGAGGGACAATTTTATTACACAATGTTTGTCAGAACTGTGGAATAAATTACATGTTCAGCAAAGCAAAAACTTTGCATCTTCAAATCCAACATTGATGACTGTTTATGTACCCAGAAATTCATCCTTGGGCAAACCGGCTTTAACCTTCTAAATATGGGGAGTACAGCTTAAGTTTGGACACTGTCGAGGTGCAAATGGTCTTTGTACTTACTCTGTAATTCTTAAGGTCCAATGATACTATAACTGTTTATATTTTCTGATTCTTTAATTTCCTTTTCTGATAATTTTGGAAAACTTCAGAATATATCCTATGATATTAAAATTTATTATTGGACAGCTGTAAATATGTATATAGATAATAACACATTGCCATGTTTATTTACTCACAAACCTACAGCTCCTGTTGGTGTATTTCTTCATGACACTCTTTTCTCATTATGGTATCATGACAATGTTTGGAGGTGACTTCCTTTATTAAGTAACTTACCTGTTTAACTTTTTGCCTATATGTCCCCATTGTCCGGATCAAACAGCTGATATTTTGCATGTCATGTGGAACTGTACTAAGATACACAACTTATGGTGTTCCTTGAGAGTAAGATTAGAGAAGATGGGAGATGAAAAATCAACCCTTACATGGGAGACAGCTATATTGCACATTAACATCAATCAACTTCCAAAAATATTAAAACATGTCTTTATTATGATGTGTGCCCTTATTAAATTCTTTATTACAAAGAATTGGAAGTTCATGTCACCAATTACATGGGAAAATGTTAGCAATCTTGCTATCAGATATATCTCATCTCACAAATTAGTTTATTCAAAAACAAAAAACAAACGCTATTACCAAAAATATTGGGGTTACTTACTAGATATAATTCTTGGCAAATAAAATTTGCCCACAAACTGACATGGAAAGCTAACCTTTTAATAAGAAATTAAATGTAGTATAACCAGTTTTCTTGCATCTTCCCCCTTCTCTTAGTATATGTGTATCTAGATATTTTCCCTAACCATACAATAAATGGTTGAATTTCTATCTTTACTTTCTGTATAGACTATCCCCATTCCACTATCCCTTATGAGACCAAATGAACATAAGAATTCTGATACTCTACTTGACAATGTAGTGACTTCTAGTGTATATATTGTACGTCTCTTTTCTTTAGATATGTATTTGTATTGTTTATTTGTGTTTTTGAGTTACTGTACTGTTGTTATTATTTGGAAAAAAAAGAAAATTGAAATAAAGAGATTTTGGGGAAAAAAAATAACTTATCAGTTAATGACAGACAACATGTGAGTGGGTAGGTTGTGAGGAACAACAAAGTGGAGATATTAACCACTGCATGTCACTTACTATGTATGTTTTTATATATAAATTAATATTTTCATAGCTGAGTTAACTGCATGCCATTGTGCATAATGTGAAATATCACAGGGGAGGCAGAAAAATGCATACTCACTATACCTACAAAAGTCACTATATTGGAAATAGTGTTAGGTATTTATTTAATTGTACGAAAATATAGAAATTAATACTGTGAAATGCAAGTGATTTACAAAGTATTGCATACTATCAGCTAAGACATTTGATGATGCTAATGAAAGCTATTATTGGTATTTGTACTGTAAGTTATACAACTTCAGAGATGTGGAGTGATTACAATGTTAATTGTGTACACAGGCATCATTTTCCATACTTCTGTAATTATCTCAAAAAGCAAGCATCCACAAAAGAGATACTTATCAAGGTTGCGTGGTTTTCAAGATGAAAATCATTTGTGCAACTCTAAAACAAGAAAATGTAGATTTTTTGCATTACATCCTATTGATGAAATGAGTTTGAATGTATTGACTTTTATTATTGTAAAGAACATTTTTAACAATATTGCTGTTTTTGATTTTTAAATGGCATTCACTGCTCAAAATATTTAGGTTTGCCTTTTTTGTTTTAACTTAATTTTCAAAATATGTTCAATAATGTAAGGATGTAGTAGGCTGTTCGATTTGTGACATTCCACAGTTGCTGGGTATGAATGAGTTAATAGTAAAACTGCTTAATTTGCACTATCAGACACTATCTTCCATTATTTCACTTTTTTAATGCCAAACTTGTGTTGCCGGTCAGACAATACTGTGATAATTAATAGAATGATGTTGCCATTGAAATTTATTCATATAAATGCCTCAGTACTGGAGCTTTTAGTTGCTTTAAATTTGGGATTTTTAATGGCCAATCAAGTTGAGGTTCTTACTGAAATGTTTTTGAGTGAATTACGTGTAACTATTTCATACACTTTCTTTCTGTATATATGGCTTGTGTTTATCATTAAGTATACAACTCTAATGAAGAATTGAAAATGAAATTTAATGACGCATTCACAGTACACTCACTAAGATATCTGGTATTCTGCAGAAGGTAACACAAAAATAGTTACTATAGTCTCTCCTCATATATGTCGATATGTTTCAAATCAATTCTACAATCTTACAGCTTTTTGAATTTTGCTTTCCTGTCCCTTTTCTGTTCTTGCAATTAAAAAAATATATAAAATACATTTCTACAAAATAATTTTTGCCTTCCCTTACTATATCACCAAATAATTCATAATAACTTTCTGTTTCAAACTCAATGACAATTGTCACTTACAGTTTATCAGTTGCTGTATCAGTAATTCTATTTTATTATACTACTTGAATACAAGTTTTATACATGTATCTCTTTTCTTGCCCTAGCCTAAACAGCAAAATTCTATTACTGGTTATTAATATATCTATCTGTAGTTTCAGTGTCTCTTTATTTTCTGTCATGAAGTAGTTGCTTTTTTAATTATTGGTTAAATAATAATATCTCAGCTTGTTTGCATATCTCTTATCTTCTTTTCCCCCATGTGATAGCTATTCAGTTAATTCTTTCTAGCTCTGTCTCAAATGTCAGATACATATTCCAGTTACTTTACCTTTTGTGAACATACTTCCCAAATACAGACAAAATTTTGTAAAGTTTGTTTCCTCACCTCATGCCTTGTAATATATTAATTAATTCATTCATTCATTCATTAATTAATTAACTTATTAACGTATTTACATACTGACATTTGTTGACCGGGAAAGTGACCCATTTTCAGTGGAGGTCTGAGGAGAAAAGCCCCACAGTAGTAGAGAGAAATAGACATTTACAAACACTGATGTTTGATTACATTTGGAAGCAGAGATGAGAAATACAAAACAAGTATAATATGCAAATATTTGGGATTAATTTGAGATGGGACAGCTTAAGGTGGCCTGAGTGTTGTGCAGGGGCTGGAGAGTTTTTTTAGGTGATATATTTTTAGTGCTGATTTAAAAGTTTTTAAACATTCTATTTGAGTTATATGGTGGAAGGGTAAGGAATTCCAAAGTTTAGCAATGCTATGGGAGTACAAACATGGTCCAGCTCTTTTGTTGGGTTTGGATGCTGTTAACGGCTGTTTATTGGATGATCTAAGTGTCCATGTAGGAGTATATGTTTGTAGGATTGAGTGGAGTGCTGGGAAATAGTGGAGTTTAAAAATAGTTTGTGAGCTAGAGTTAATGGGGTATAAGATAGATAGTTGGAGAATGCAAGCCAGTTCAGTTCTGTAATTGCTTGGCAGTAGTGTGAGTGGTTAGGCCTTCTTGAGGCAAATTTAGCTATTTTATAATAGCAAGATTGGAGTTTATTAGTAAGGGATAAGTGCAGGTTAGTAAAAATGGCACTATCATACATGAGGGAAGAGATGAGTAGGGTACTGGCTAGTTTTGTTTTGGTGTGATTATCAAGCTAGAGTTTGTGCTGATAGAGTTTGCCTAATTCAAAGTGTACTTGTTTTATGGTGCTGGGATTATGTGGCTCAAAGGTGAGTTTGTCATCTATTGTCATACCTAGTAGTTTAGCTGTTTTAAATATTTCAATGTGTGTCCTATCTTTAGAGAAAATTTTGAAATCTGTATTTGGTGGTTTTATATAGAATAAGAGAAGTTTTGTTAATTGGGGTTTAACAGCAGTTGAGAATTATTTAGCCAGGTTTCTATTGAAATGAAAGCATTTTGAGTAGCTGTGAGGAGGTCAGAAAAATTATTGGTGGTGGATATTATTGTAGAATTGTTGGCTTATTGGATATGATTACCTAGTTGGAAAGCTTTGTGAAGGTCATTGATGAAGATATTAAAGAGTAATGGACCTAGAATGGAATCTTGTGGGACTCCTATGGTATTTTCCTGATAATCAGATTGTACATTATGCTATCTTGCTGATTTTTCCCCATTGTTTAGGTAGGAGGTAAACCAGTTAAGAGATTTGAGTGAGCATCCTGCTTTTCATAATTGGTTTATTAGTTAAGTATGAGATACTATGTAGAAAGCCTTAGATAGCTCCAGTATCAGTGAATGAGAGTAGGGCTGTAAGGGTGCTATGTCCCAGTCGGTGACCATGTTGGGTGGGAGAAAAAAAATCATTATCCAAGAGGTCTTTGAGTAATTGTGTGTCTGTACACATTTTTCTAATATTTTTGATAATGGAGAAAGTATTGAGATAGGGCGATGGTTAGAGAGAAAATGGGAAGTTTCACCTTTGTGTAGTGGAGTAATAATAGATTTTTTTCCACAAATGTGGGACATCGCATTCAGAGAGAGAGCAATGTATTAGAATACTGATTGGATATGCAATTGCGTTTGGTGCTAGATGTAAATATTCTGGGGGCAAGTTATCAGCAGAAAGAGAGCAGGGTTTATGTTTGTTTTGAAGTCTGAGTATAAAGGAGATTGGAACAAGTTGGATGGAAAATGAAGGTGTTGAGGGAGTATTAGTAAATGAGTCTGGAGTAGGGTGTGTGTTATTATTATGTAAGGAATTAGTTGTATATTAGGAGTTTGAGCTTAAGTTTGTTGATGAGTCTTTGATTAGCTTTTGAATGATAGTAATGGAATGAGTGTTAAAGTCATGGGAGATTTGTTGTGGGGATGGGTTTTGTAAACTACCAGGATTAAGTAGAGCAGGGATTGAGTTCCAGAACTTTTTTTTGGATTGTTGTTTGAGGTGGATAGCTGCAAGGAAAAGTCATTTTTCTTATCCTGTATAACTAGCTTTTTGGCTTTATTTCAGAGTTGTTTGTAAATGAGTTCATTTTGTTTAGTTTTATATTTTTGCCATATTTTCCATGCTTTATCTCTATGTAGGAGGCTTTGTTTGGTCAGTTTTATTAGCCAAGGGACATGGTCAATTTTTGTTTGCTTGGTTCTCATATGGGCTAAGCTGTTGAGAGTGTCCAAAAATGTTTCTTGAAGTAGCTAACAACTTCACTTAAGGGGCATGTATTTAGTGGGAGCCAGTTTTGAGCTTTCAAAATGCTTATGAATTTATCTTGGTCAAAGTGGGTAAAATTCCTGGATGTTTTGTAGGAGTGTGTTTTGACCATTTGATGGTGAGTTCTATGGGTAAATGCTAGGAGGTGGTCACTTAGTATGTTGGGTAGGATGCCTGACTTGGAGTAGTTATGAGGGTGGGATACTAATATCCACTCTAAGGTAGACTTTGATCCTGTGGCTAGACCATGGGTAGGAGTTGTGATAAGCTGTGTGTAGCTGTGTAGATTTATACTATTGACTGGAGAGTTGGTACTTAAGTTTTGCCAATTAATATTTGTGTCTCCTAGGATTATAGTTTCTTGTGAGACATTCTGGTTTATTCATAATAAAAAATCCTCTAGAAGGGGAATATTGTGGCTTGGGGGATATAAATTGCTGCAATACTTAGCTGTTTGTTGCTGTTAATGTGAAGGGATGTTAGTAAAAATTCTAAATTTCCAACGACTACTTTGGGATAGGTTGTGATGTTGAGGGTGTTTTGATTGATTAATGTTACATCACCACCTTTCTTGTTGAGTTCATCAGAGCAAATAATGTTATAGCCTGGTAGAAGAATTTCAGTATAAGCAATATGAGGTTTTAACCATGTCTCAGTTACTGCAACAATATTTGGGGTGTGAGTATTTAGCCAGGCATGAAACCCAGTCATTTTATTATAGATACTTTACATGTTTATTGTTATTAGTGTAGCTGCTGAATTTTTGAGTTTGAGGTGGGTTTTGGACCAGGATTGGGGTGGATGTCCCCACATTGTATGAGAGAGAGGAGAAGGTGAATAATACTATAAGTATGGTGGTTCCATGAGAGGGGTTTGGAATGGTATGAAAGACTTAATTTAAGTTTGGAGTTGGTAGGAAGTAGTTTTGTTTTGGCTATATTGTGGGTACAGTTTACAAATAAAGAGGGTGAGATGTTTGAGTAACTATCTATGCTATGAGGTAATGGAAGGGTTTGAGTATAAGATGTTTGAGATGAAGAGTATAAGGTGGTATGTGTTGAGGTAGCTTGAGTTAGTAGGACTAGAGAAGCAGTGAAGCTGCGAATGAGAAGAATAAATGTTTTATGATGGAGTGTATTGGTGGGAGAAGGCATCAGGTAAGGAATTGGAGTATTGAATAAGTAGGTGTTGAGAGATGGGGGCGAGACCTAAAGGTGTAATTGACTGAGGGACTTCCTTGATGATGGTAATTAATGGGTGGGGTTATAGGAAATATAAATCTAAGGAAAGAGGGGGGTGGGTGGAAATGGGGTTAGGGTAGGGGAGCGGAGTGAGCCCAGAGTGAAGCGGAGTGCCATTTGTCCTGCAGCATATATTAGCATATTCTTTTGTTAACAATCTTCTCATTGTCTGTTCTCTTTCTTTAAGTTTAGGACCTATTAAAGATGTTATTGTCAATGAGTTTCAATATTTCCCACAAAATCATATATCTCATTATAAACCATTGCAGTTCTGGTCAACACTAGATCAACTAGTTAAAAATTTCCATGGTGGGAAAAATGAGAAATCATCACATAAGTTACTAAATCTGTACCATACTGACCCACATCTAGCATTCAAGAAAAGCCTTTACTTTCATAAAGATTAAGGCTGATGAACAAATGTTGCTACATTTGCTATAAGAATAGTGCCTCCCTTTAGAAATTTGCAAATTAATCGGTTTACAGTGTTAATGTTGCCTTCATCATCTATAACACTTGCAGGTAAATAAACAGAAATTTCATACTTAATCCCTGAATGTGAATTGATTGTGTGAAATACTTTATAATTCATAAGAATCATCTAACAAAAATCATACTAAGAAGCAATATTTTGTTTGTGATTTGAGCAGGTCAGATTGACATTTTTAGATATTACTAAAAAATACAGATAATGTTATACTGAATTTCAGTTTGAATGAAGACTAACTCTGCTTCAAAACAAATCCCAACATCTCTAAAAGGTTGTTTGAAATCAGCTAAACAAGTCATCTTGGCTAAATACATACTCAAATAATAGTACATTTTATTTATTTTTTATTTATTTGACATTTGTTTACTGGGATAGGCTGACTGGGTAACAAAAAAAATGTTCAGCAGAGGCCCAGGCAGAAGAGCTCCAGATTTAAGACGTAGTTACACATTTATACAATGATACTAGAACAATCGGATGTTTGTTATACAGGCACTTATACAATGAGACTATACAACTAAAGCATATTATGCTAAACATTTAGATTTTACACATATTCATAATAAATTGAGTTTGACAGTTGCTTATATCTTATTAAAACATGATATGGTAACAATTAGATTTACAGATAATTAGAGACAGATGATTGGAATCATAGGGGTAAGAGTATTTGCTTAGATAGAATAAGACCAGTCAGTCAAAAGTTTGGACATTGGTGAGTACAGGTGGAATGCCAGGGGATTGTTGAGTAGCTTGACTCCCCAAGCTTTTACTTAGGTCACTGGTAGAGAAAAATGGGTGTTAGTATATAGTGGGTAGGTAGTATTGAGCGCTAGAGGGTGGAATTAACCTGCAGTCCGCCAAAATTTATTTAGGTGTTTTTAGGGTTGGTTTAAGGACAGGTAGACTAGGAGCTTGCATCATGTTTGGTGGGAGGGAGTTCCATATTTTTGAGATGGATTATGAGTATAGAGATTTTCCAGAGTTTTTAGAGGGTTTGTAGATTTTGAGTAGGTTTTGGTCTGCTTGGTTTGTATTGCTTTATTAGATTTGCTAGGGTAGGACAGGCAGTGGGTTTGTGGATTATGTTATATAATGTAGTTAGCTGAGTATATATTAGATGGTTTGGTAATTCCAACCTATTAGTTCTTGTAGTGCTATACAGTGATATGTATGATGGTTGGAGTTTGTTCCAAACCTTGCTACTTTGGTATATCATTGTTTCATTTTAGTTCTGGAGGAGTTTTTCAGATTGGTTAGAATACTGGAGCTGTAAAATAGGGAGAGGAGGAGGAAGGTTTTTGCCAGGGTGAACTTGGTTGGTGTTATAAGAAGCTGCTTGTTACAGTAGAGGAGTCCTAGTTTTTTGTCTTCTTAACATTTTGTTGGATATGATGGTCAAAAGTAAGTTTTCTACAAATAATAACACCTAGCAGTTTAGTTTCTTGAGCAATTTCAATGATAGTTTTGTCAGCTGCAAGGATGTTACAGTGGCCTGGGTTGAGGTTGGTGTTTCTGGGGTGAAAGAGCATGAGTTTTGTTTTTTTGTTTTTTTGTTTTTTTTTTTTAGTATTTAGAAAAAGTTGGACTTTTGAGAGCCAGGATTCGATTGCTGTAAAATATGGCTGTATTTTCTTTTGTAGGTCAAGGAGAGTACAAGCTGTACAGATTTGGGTTAAGTCATCTGCATACTGAATTAATGATCCTGGGGAAAGGGCAGTGTGTAATTTATTTGTGAATATGTTAAATAGTAGGGGGATCTATGATGGAGCCTTGAGGGACTCCTGTGAGGTTTGGTAGGAAGGGGGAGAGTTGGTTAGACCATTTTTCTGCTTGTTTCCAATCCAGTAGATAGCTCTCAAACTACTGAATACTGGTAGTGGAGCATCCTAGGTTGGATATTATTTCTAGAAGTAAAGGGTGAGACACTGTGTCAAAAGCTTTTAAGAGGTCCAGGAATATGGCAGATATGAGATATCCTTTATCCCTGGCTCTACTGACAGTGTAAAAAATATTAGTGTGGTAGATGTACTATGATCTAGCCAGAAACCATGCTGTGTTTGATTGAGTGGGTTGTTCTGGAGTAGGTACTTCATTAACTGCTGGCAGATACATCTTTCCATTATCTTAGATAAAGGGGATAATACTGAGATTGGATGAAAGTTGGATATTTCAGTGGACTTCCCTCCTTTATATATTGGTGTTATGCATGACAGTTTCCATATTGTAACGATAGTGGCTTCTGAGAGTGACCTGTTTATCAGGATGCTGATGGGATATGCAATTGATTATGTAGCGAGTTTTAAGTATTTGGGCGGGAGGTGGTTGGCTGATGTGCAGTAGGGTTTTAGCATGAGCAGAAGCTTTTTTTATTTTTGATGTGGGTATGGGTTAGAAGTAGAAAATTGTTATGGGGTTATTTGGTTGGCAACTCATGTTTCAGTTTATGTGGGAGTTTCCTGGGTTAGTTTTGGTGGTGAGAAGATCAGCTATGGATTTTATGAAGTATTTGTTAAAAGTCAAACACACAAATAATAAACTAGTTCCTATTTGTACGAACATTTGTAGTATTCCTTACTACGCACTATAGACTTGTTACTGTTCTTTGAAGGAGTTTAGCAGTGGCGTTTTATTTATGGACTTGGAATTACTTCTGCCTGTGACCCTACATACATTTGTGTGTTTGGCTATTATTATTTTTTGTTTCGTGGGGTCCGTGCTCCGTTGGTTTGGTGCACTTGTCTGTGTGGCTATTTGTTAAAAGTGTTTGTTAAAATCCTCTGCTATGGAAGATGGGGGATATTGGGTGATGGTGAGTGTTCCTTTAATGTTCCTGGGTTGAGAAGGGTAGATATTGAGTGCCAGAATTTTTTATAGTTGTCTTTATATTCTAGATGAAGGTTGGAGTAGTGGGATTTTATACATTTTTCTACTAGCTTGGTTATTCTGTTACATAGTGTTTTATATTTATTTTTTATTTTACATTTGTTAACCGGGGGTGTCTGACTGAACCATAAAGGCCCTTTTCAGCAGAGGCCCGGGTAGAAAAGCTCCACATAGAAAAAAATTACAGATACATTTAGTTATTTAGACATAATCAGTATACATACACATTACAAAAAACATGTTTTTACAGTGGTATGCAGCACATCAACAGTTACAGTGGAGAGAACAAACAAAAAATATTAATTTAAAAATAAAGGTAATTAATAGATTTGCGGTGTACAGTTGAAATTTGGAACATAGGTAGAATACATACATAGTACACAGGTACAGTACATACATTGTAGATTAGCCCATGTTTGTGAGTAAGACTGAAAACTATTATCAAGTACTCTAGGTTTAGTATGTGTACCTTATCCACTTTCACTAGCCTGGGGAGCAATCATGGCACTGCCAACTTCGCTTGAGATGTTGCCTAATGAAGTCTTTAAAGGAGGCTTTGGATCATGTGTTTTGAATGATAGTGGGGACAGAGTTCCATTTTTTAGCCATTGAACTACTATATAGTGCATCTCCAAAGCTATTGTAGCTGTTGGTGACTTCTAGTAGCAGTTTGCTTGATGATCTAAGAGGCCTTTTGACTGAGTGATGTACTAGGTTTTTGAGGGCAGGACACTTATTGGGGAGGTAATAGATCGAATAACAAAGACAGAGCTGATTGTAGGTTAGGAGGTTGGGCAGTTCAAGCCAGTGGAGCTGTCTCAAAGCAGTACAGTGATGAGTTCTATATGAGCAATTTGCAGCAAAGCGGGCAATTCTGTTATAGTAGGCTTCCATTTTGCTTAGTTCAGTTTTGTTGAGATTAGTCAGAATGGGAGATGCATAGAGTAGGGTGGATAGAAGTTGGGAGTGAGCAATGGTTGATCTTGTGTTGTTGGTAAGAAATGGTTTGATACGGTAGAATGATCCCAGTTTGGCATGTACTTTTTTAATAGTTAAGTTGAGATAACTATCAAATTTTAGGTGGGAGTCTATGGTTATTCCCAATAGCTTAGCCTGTGCAACTGGAGCGATTGGAGTAGCATTTGTGGAGTAGATAGTGAATTGACTATTATCAGTGTAATTGTTAGAACTGGTTACAATCATAAGCTGAGTTTTCTTTGGATTGAGGATAAGTTGGGCTTTGGTAAGGTAGTTTTCAACATCAGAGAATGCTAGTTGAGTTGTTTGCAGGAGGGTGGGAATGTTTTGTGCAGCACAGATTAAGGTAGTGTTACCTGCATACTGAATGATAGCTGCATGCTGTTTGGAGGTATGGAGGTTATTTGTGAAGATTGTGAATAGTAGTGGTCCTAAGATAGAACCTTGTCGGACTCCTATAGTTAGGGGCAGCTGAGGAGAGGGAGAATTTTCCCATTTTACAGCTTGGTACCTGTCAGTTAATTAGCTTTGGA
Organism: Protopterus annectens; assembly: GCF_019279795.1. Classification (NCBI taxonomy): domain Eukaryota; kingdom Metazoa; phylum Chordata; order Ceratodontiformes; family Protopteridae; genus Protopterus; species Protopterus annectens. The sequence goes on from NC_056738.1 coordinate 459,585,993, forward strand.
ACCAGGTAAGAGTGGAATTTGATAGGTGATATTGGTTTAGTTTGTTTAACAGGATTTGGTGCAAGACTGGTTCAAATGCTTTGGACATATCCAAAAAAAGACTGCAGGCCTTCATTTTTGAGATGGTTTACTGTGTCTGTGAAGCATAGGAGGTCTGTAGTGGTACTGTGGGCAGATCTGAAACCATGCTGAGTAGGTGACAGGATGTTGCTGTCTAGGAGATATTTTAGCATCTGGGTACGGATGCATTTTTCTAGGATTTTGGCCAGGGGGAGAGTAAAGCAATGGGTCTGTAGTTATTAAGTTCAGTGGAGGTCCCGCCTTTATGTATGGGTGTAACATAGGATATTTTCCAGGGTTTGGGCACATAGTTTTCAACAATTGATCTGTTTATGAGAGTGGAGATTAGGATAGCAATAGCATCTGCTGTGAGTTTCAAGAAACAGCTGGAGAGTCTGTGGGTTATATTCTGTTTCCATTTATTCCATGCTGAGTCTCTCTGTTTCAAGAGGTGGAGGCATTCAAAGGTTATCTGTGGGGTTTTGGTTGTCTTCACTCTTTTTGTTTGTACAGGGGCAAGGCTATTAAGTATGTTCAGGAATGTCATACTGAAGTGTATTACGGCATCATTAAGAGGTAGACGTTTTAGGGGTATCCAGTTTATTTGTTGTAGTATGCTATTAAGCATTTGTTGGTTAAGGTTTGCTGTGTTCCCCAGGGATTTTAGGCAGTGTTTTTTTGGAATGTGAGTGGTATCACAGATGACAAAGGCTGGAAGATGGTTGCTTAGTGAGTCTGAGAGTGTGACTGAGGAGGAGAAGTTAGTTGGATGAGACACAAAGATCTGATCTAAGGTGGAATGGTTAGTGAAGTCTTTATTACATCTTGTAGGGTTTGTTATTAGTTGTTTGGTGTGATACAGATTGATACTTGTGACAGGGGAGTTTTCAATGATGAATTGCCAATTTATATTCATATCACCTAGGATGACAGTTTCAACTTTTACGTTTGTTGATGTCCAGGATAGTATATCTTCAAGGACTGGTACATTGTTTCTGGGTGGGATGTAGATTACCATGATACAGTTCTTTTGTGTTGTTAAGGTTTAGGGTGGTTATTAGTGTCTCAGTATTATGGAGCATGGGTATACTTTTGGGGTAGTGAGTGATGTTGAGTGAGGAGGGCATGGAAGAGCTATCCCTCCACCTTTCCTTTTTGGTCTGTCCTGACTGCATATGGTGAAATATGGGGGCATGATTTTGGTGTCTTTTATGGTGGGGTGTAGCAAAGTGTGTGAGTGAGGGGGAAACCTGAGTCTATATCATCCCACATAGTGTGCATGCTAAATTCCCACACAGTATGTGCCAGTTGTACAAAATATGCTTACTGAAAAGGGTAATAATAGTTAAACATAGACTGCAATCAAGGTATATTTAACTTTTGAAGTTCTCAGCTTTGATCAGGGTCCTGGTTGATGGTAAGCTGTTCCAGGTAGCCATATTCTTGAGTGGACACTCGCAAGGTCTTAGAGAAAGTGGGGCTGTTATCCACAAAGGTAACTGCATAGTTAGCAGGGCCTGGAGGAATACCTGTGATAAAGTTCATCTATTCAGCTGGTAATTTATGTAATGGATACCACAGACCACATTAAACAGAACAGATATGACTTAGAGATGTATTTGCAATTACAGCAAACACTGACAGGCACATTTCTAATTTTTAAACATCTATTAAAACTCTAACCTGCATACCTCTCAGCTGTCCAGATTTTTGCTTCCTTATTTTTGGTCGGTTCCTTATAAAAATGATGGGTTTCTGGCAAATGATTGAGTATTAAAGTTATCAAATAATAACAGACATTTGAGTTTCAGATTTCAAATCTTTCAGAAAATGCATGCTAATAGAAATCCTGCTATTTCAAGCAATTTTCCAAGTTTATAACAGCAGATTTCTTACAGTAAGGAGTTGAGAGGTATAGTCCAGATTTCTTACAGTAAGAAGTTGAGAGATATGGTCCATTACAGTGGTTAATCTCCTTCAGTGATTATTTCAAATAACTGTACAGACATTAACAAACCTCTTACTGCAATTATGCTGATTATATTTGCTTCAAGGAATCCAATGACCCAGCCTATTGGAATGAATTGTTGCACCTCTGTTCGATACAGCTGGCACATCTGACACCATCATCATCTTTGCCCCATTTGCTATCTTACCTGCATTATCTAAAATACTTTAAAATTATTCATAAGTACCTTCTTAGTTACCCTAATATTCACTATTCAAACTGTACAATCTTTTCTGTCCATATTAAGACTTCATATAAAGAAAAAGAGCATTAAAAATACTTTTTCTCCTTTCAAAGAATCAAGTTATTTGATCGTATGTTTCTGTGTGTGTGTGTGTGTGTGTGTGTGTGTGTGTGTGTGTGTGTGTGTGTGTGTGTGTGTGTGCGCGCGTGTGTGTGTGTGTGCCCAAAAGAGTTAAATAGAAACCAGATTTAGAGTTCTCCAGTAAGAACAAACACTGAAAGATGAAATATGGAGTGGTTTAAAAAGACAAAAGAAATAAAGACATGGTGGATAGATCAGCAAATGAACTATGGACAGAAATTTGTGATATTTTTCAGCAGGTGGCATCAAAAATATTCTGAAGCGAAAGCAGATTAAGAAGGTAAAATGGATCTCTTTGGAGGATGTAGAGAAGGCTCAGGAGAAAAAGAGTGCAAAAGGCAATTGAAACTGGAAAAAAAATATGCTGGACTGAATACACAGATTCAGAAGAATGGCAAGGAATGTTAAGGAAGCATTATTTAAATAAGCTGTGCAAAGTAAGAAGGCAATAGAATGAGAAAACAACAGATGTGTTCAACACAATTGTTGACAATAAGGGAATCTTCTTGTTAAAACTTTACATGATAAAAAACTAAGATTGGATGGACCTCACAGCAGCTGACAGTATTAAGAACTGAGTGACAAGAATATGTAGATTAACTATATAAGAAGAACACTAACATTACTGATCCATATGATAATATGTTCTGTGATCTAAACCTAAACATTCTGGAGAGTGAAGTTAAGTGGGCCATCAAAATCTTGCAAGTAACAAGGCCTCAGGGACTGATGAAGTCACATATTTTTTGCATAAATCCTGTACAGTGATGCTTGAAATTTAAAAACAAATTTGGAAAACACAGCAATAGTCATTAGATTGGAAATGATGGCTGTAAGAGCTAAACTATAGGAAAGCTGTATATCTGAAAACTGATGATTTTGAACTGTGGTGTTGAAGGGTTAAGTAGACTGCATGAAGATCTTACGGAAGCAGTTCTTGACAGACTGGTCTGTCATGCCAAAGTCATTCAAGTCACCACAGCTGGATTTACTTAAATGACCAAATAACAACAACAAAAGCAGCAGCAACAGCAATGTACTGGCACTGATTTGCATTAAACAGTAGACACCAATTGATATTCATTCTATTATAACTCTTTACTTCCGTCTGTGAATCAGCAGCTGTTGTCATTTAGATTAAATAGTATCAGCATACATCTGTTGACATTTTTAAATAATTGCCTTTGCCATATAAAATGACACAGTATCCTGTCCTATTCTGTTAAGCACCCCTTTGTTTACCACACGTCTGAGTATTATGTCCATTATTATTTCCATGTTGGTAGCTAAGATGCACAGATGGTAATGACTTCTAGATGGTTCAGTAAGTCATTGGTTCAGCAGGCTTGGAGTACAATTCTGAGCATAACACATCATTAACAAACTGCTACACAAGCAGTATGCCCTCATTATGCATACTCATTAACCTAGTTCATGATGTTCTGTATCATTTTTAGTAATAACATCTCTATTAATACACTTTCTCTACTTAATTCATAAATGAAGTCTTATAAAGACTGCCAAATATATGCGTATCTACTTTAAGATTTAATATTTATAATGCATGATAGTATACTATGAGAAATGCAACTTCTTACTTAGATCCCTTACAAACTATCATCATTCATGACTTTTTCTATCAGTTAAAAGATTGCAACTACCTCTATTGCCTCCTCTCTGATGACCACATTCAAACCAATTACCCAAATGACAAACATGACAACTTATGAAATAGCTAGATTCACATCACATTCTTCATTTAACACTTATCACTGCATTACTTTTGAATATCACAGACGACTGTCATTCCTTCAGCTTGAAGAACCACTGATTTTTTTTTTCCTACTGTGACAATGTGAGGTATGGTCAGCTCTGACAGGAGAAGTAGGCAGTAAATGAGTAATATATGCTAGCTGGAGTTTTGTAAAGAATTATATGTCATTTGTATATCAAACTGATTTGTACAGGTGATTGTGTTGAAAATATATTTGTAAAGCAGTTTGTGTTAAAAATGTACCAACAGTGGCTCCTGCTGGACAGAAAAAAGAAATACATATGTATGCCAGACTGTATTATAACAGTTGAAATTAATATTGTAACAGAGGATACTGGAAGAGAAGATGTTAAGCTCAGCCCCAGCTAACTTTTAGAAAAAAATACCTTCAAATTAAATGACTTAATTTAGGCTGCAAAAATTTTATCTGACAGGACTCAATGCAGCCACAGACAAAAAGTCTGTACCAGGAAGCCTTCTGTATTGTCTTTAGCAATGAACTAATTGTTAACCTGGAAGGATGGAAGTATTGAAATTGTTTTATGGCTTCCAGATGCTATAACACATCCTATCAAAGCTCTGTGTGCATGGTAACATATATGTGCAAGATTCTGGTTCAGTTTCTAGTAAAGGGGGTAGTATGGGAACCAGAAGTCAGATGACCAGATGTATGTGATGTCATTCTGTAATCCAGCCTGAAATTATGTTTTAATACACGATGAAACAGAAGTCTCAGGGCAGTTTGTTTTTTGGAACCTGACGCAGAAGGATCTCTCACCTACTTCATGTTGCATTGCTTTAGTAAGTAAACAAGGAATAGTAATTCTTTAGATCAATTGGGAAAATGTAGTGAGATCAGTTAATTACTGTTTTTCTGTGTCCCTATGAATCTATTCATCTGTATTATTTTTAATATTTCCTGTGAATGAAACTCTTGTGTTTATTGTAAATAGATATTTAGTATTTTCATGTTCTTTTATTATTTATTAAATATATTTAACCTTTTCATTGTGGTTGGTCCTTGAGAGAATATGTTAACCTTTGACATTACTTATATTTATTTGGTGACACTGTGGCCACTCCTGAAAGCCTTACTGCGTTAGTTAAACACTACCATTTGTATCGGTATTGATTTCACTCAGTATAATTGGGTGCCATTTAAGAGCCTTAGAGTAGTTGGCTTTGGAGTGTCTTGGTGGTAATAACTACCTTTTGGTTGCATTGTTGCCTCACAGCAAGAGGTTCTCTTGTTCGATTCTCGGCTGGAGTGCCTTCTGTGTGGAGTCTGCATATCCTCCCCGTGGTCGAGTGGCCTCCGAAAGACATGCGTGAATGGACGTGCCTTTGCTGAAGGTTGGGCATCGGGCTGGCAACTTGGCACCATAAAAATCAACTGCCAGTCATTAGCAGACCGGAGTTCCGCTCTGGCGACCCCTAACCGGGAAAAGCCGGAAAGACAGAAAAACAGTCTTGGCAGAAGGGCATAGCTAGTAAATCTGTGCTAACCTTTCCCAGGTGTGTGTGTGTGTGTGTGTGTGTGTGTGTGTGTGTGTGTGTGTGTGTGTGTGTGTGTGTGTGTGTGTGTGTGTGTGCGCGTGCGTGTGTGTGTGTGCGTGTGTGTGTGTGTGTGTGTGTGTGTGTGTGTGTGCGTGTGCGTGTGTGCGCGTGTGCGTGTGTGTGCGTGTGTGCGTGTGTGCGTGTGTGTGTGTGTGTGTGTGTGTGTGTGTGTGTGTGTGAGCTACTTGGAGCAGGGGCACAGAGCATTGGTTTCACAGAGAGAGTGATGAAGGACTTGACCTGTGACACTTGGCTGAGGACTCAGCTCTATAGCTGTGCAAGTAGGGAGTCTTACAGGGAGCCTGGAGAGAGAGAGAGAGAAAGAAAGAGGCAGGGAAACCCAAACCCTGTATTGAGTGTGTTCTCTGTGTGCTCTTAAGGGAAACTGTGCTTGGTGCAGAGAACTGGATCTGGAAATACTGTGTGTACCTATCTTTGTTCCAAGTGAATGTCTCTCACTGGTGTCAGTGGTGAGGATTCAGGCTCCTTGATTACTAACTCAGGGAAGGAACATCACACCTACTTTGACTAAAAATGGTTAACCTATGTTTCCTTTCTACTTTAATTAATGTTATTTTATCTTTTTCTTTATGGTTGAAGCATAATTCAGTCCTTTCTATTTTCTTTTCTATGTTTGAATAATTTTGTTTACTGTCTTATTTAAAAAATATCATGTGGTCATGCACATATGCTTTCACATTAGTATTAAGACCTCTAAATGGTAGGGTGAACTGGATAATAACATCATCAGAGGACAGAAAGTACTTCTGGAAGGAGACACTTCTTAAATTTTTGGTATGTAAAATCCAAGGATTACAGAAGCTTTTAACTTTGATTTTGAGCATGTAGCATATAAAGTATTGGATTCTGAAGATGTTAAGATGGGCTTTGTAGTATTTTCTTCACTTCTAAAAACATTTAGAAATGCTTGTGTAAGCCTCACGTTCCACAAATTAAGTGTGCTGCAAACTCAGTGTGAAACTGAACTGCAAGTGTTCAAAAAGACCAAGTAGGCTGCATGACTTGTTGAGTTATTTAACATAAATGGATTTATAAACTAGTAAATGTTGCCCTTTAAAAAAAGGTCTTTTTTACTTATTAGATGCAGAAAGTGCATGGTTAGACATGTGAAGGGTAATGTATTGTTATGGTTTCAGATTCACTTTTAGACACTCAAAGATTATACAGTGTGCAGAGATAAAACATATAAATGTAAATTTATATGCATGTCAACCCCTCCTGTAACAGTGTTTCCTTGAAAATGATTACATTTCCAGTAGTGAAAGTTAATGGCAATGGGGCCAAAGCTCAATTCATTCTTTCTGAAACAAGTTACTTTAGCAGCTGTTGATTATGTTATTGCTGTTTTCCATTGTTTTCCCAGTGTATTTGCACTGCTAGTTTAAACATAGCTGTATCATCCTTTTTCCTGTTACATGCAGAGGTAAGTGTAATAAGAAAATAAAATACTATTTATTGTAATATGATAGAAAATTATGTTTGCAGGTACCTGATATTAGTAATATAATGAAGGAGTTCATTGCTTTTTTTTTATGAAATATGCACATAACTTTATCATATTTTAATGCCTGCAGGAAAGTGTTGAGAGAGCTGCAGCTTGCTGCATTCCTGGTTACATAACTGCTATAGTGTAACTTGTTTATACTTATTTATAAAAGCTCCTGGCAATTAAGCAACAGAAGACAAATTGTGCCAATTGAACTTCTGCCAACAGTAATAATTTGATGAGGAAAGGTGAATGCTTACCAGTTGCTTTCATAGTGTTGTTACAGTAACACCTACCCACATACTCATAAATTGTGTTATTTTATATTCACATTGTACTGTACTGCCGTTTGTCTAAAATGCATTACTTATTACAATGAACAGGTACCATGAGTATTATTAGGTATTTTCTACTCAGGAATATAAAAAACGCTGCAGAGGTATGGTGCAAGTAAAATGTTCACATTCATTTCATAAATAATGCACTGTACTGGAGTTCTGACATATATGTTATAAGTCTGGGAGTGTGTGCTGTAAGGATGCCAACCTAGAAGTCTTTAGATCTTAGCATTACAGAGGCAACTCTCCCCTATCTAGGATTTTGGTGACTGTGTTTTGATGTGTAAAAACTATGCCCGGGATTCATGAAGCTCGGCGCAAGGCCGGCGTTAGGCTTGCGCCAACCGTGCGGCGTGAGGATGCTGCAGTAGTGCCAAATGCATAGTAATGAAGGTGTGCTGCCGACACAGCCACATGCACAGGAAAGGAGCGCAAGTGCATAGGGCGTGTCGAAGTGCCGCACGGAGGCGTGGAAATGACAGCTGTCAATGTGCAACCTAAAATGCTTGCATATAACAGGTTGCAAGATAGTAACCACATCAGTGTCCCTGGATACTGAAACGTATGCAAAGCATGCAAGAAAGTACCTGCAAACACAAAGTGACGAAGAAAACAGAAATGTATGGTAGGGAATAATTGGTCCCTATCCCACGAACAAATGACATGGGAGACTGTGTGGCCATAGTCCAATGCAGTGTAGATAGCCATACCAAGTGGACGTGAAATGCATCATATGTTAGCGATCCGCCAGTAGGTATGTCCAGCCCAATGGTGAGGGTCACCAGCTGACCCATAATGTGAGGGAGGGTACACAGCTGGGCAGATGTGTCCATAACAAAATACACGAGAAATGTAGATATCTAGCGATCATATGCCCGAATTATATCCCACAAGGCATGTAATAGTCACATACAAAAGGTATGTCCATATTTCACATACCAAATGTGATAGGAAATAGAATAAGCATGTAAACGAAACAGAAGGAACATGCAAACAGCCATAACAATAAGGACACATGTAGGCTGAAAGGAACAGTATTATCCGCACCGTCGACTAGGATTACCACCTGTCCCACTTTGCAAGCGACAGTCCCTCCTTGGGCAGTTGTGTCCCGACAAAAACCTGTAACAATGGCAAATGTCCTGAGATTATAGGACAAAATTATTCCCTATATGTTATGTAATAGTTGCATTAAACATGTTTTCTGTATCTAAATTACATAAATGTTATAAGAAACAGAATAAGCAACTGAACTGCTACAAGAATAAGCTTTGATATAGGCAAGAAGTCTAAGTTCTATCCTGTGTACTGACCATGGGTATGTGTCGGCCTGCAAAATGTGATGTGTGTACCAAAAATGTCCCACTTTGGCCAATTGAAAAGGTGGCAACCCTACTGTCGACTGTGGGGAGGTGTTGTCCACTACAGTCAGATATGTGTACGGAATATATCCCATCCTGGACATAGGAAAAGGTGGCATCCTACCAATGAGTACAACAGGCCACCAAAATCTGGAAGTCAGTGGTACAAGCCGAACTTGTCAGGATGTGTCACAGTTGAACGGGTAGTACCCGGGTATACCAAACATGTAATGAAAGAGAAGTATGGGCGTGTACCTATGTGTGTGAGGTATAGCATGTGGAAAGCAAACATGGCAGGGTAGTCCACACAACCATACAGGTACCAGACACGTGTAGGGTATTCATTGTGTTACTCTGGCTGTGTCATGGGCCAACAACCAAAGCACAGATGTATGGGGTGTGAGGAATCTGTGTGTGTGGGGTGGATGGGTAATGGTACAATCCTCCAAGGTGATACTGTGTCGTATGCAGAATAGATAAACCGGAGGTATATGAGGGAGCAGCAGGTGAAACTGAAAAAACACAAACACATGTATAAACAGCTGCAATACAACCAGACAGGCCATACTGTAGAACACAATCCCACAAACAGATGAATATTGAAATGTGCGATACAGATGTATAGATATGTCCCCCGCACATACCCACAGATTGGTCCTGATGGAACTGGCCATAACAAATGCAACATACCTGGATGGAACTGGCCATAACAAATGCAACACACCTGGATGCATAATGGACTACCCAGCATCCCCTCCACATCACACAACCCGCTCCCGTACCTGAACATCCACCAAATCCAGCTGTACTTGGCCTACTGGTGTGGTGAAGCCACAGCTACACATAGTGACCACTATGCATATGTAGTAGGTAGTGTCACCCTAGGCGGTTGCAGGATTGCACACGACCTCAGTACATTTTCATAACTCCAAAATGATGTTCGGTATACCTCTTGTTGTGGATCGGTACAATTTTTGGATATCCCTCATGGGATACGTAACCTGTGTAAACATTAGAATGGAAGACACGAAGTCCAGTCCTGTAGATATCTGGATAGAAGTTGGAATGTGCATTAGAGGTGTATGACACTGTCCAGCCCTAAGTGGTCATGCATAACCTACTACCCAGGATCAAACAATTGCCCGTGACGCACATGTCCCGACACGAATAAGCAGAAATATATTGCACACATTCGCATACTGGCAAATGATATAAGGGTGAGGAAGGCACTGACATAAACAGGATAACCCTGATCTACTGTGTGAGGGATACTTAATGTCTGTGTAGGTGTGACCAACCATACCTGTCAACCTCTGAGAGCAAGATATCTGGACAAAGCCGTGAATAAAAGTATACCTGTCAGCCTCTGAGAGCAAGATATCTGGACAAAGCCGTGAATAAACGCATACCTGTCAACCTGTGAGAGCAAGATATCTGGACAAAGCCGTGAATAAAAGTGGGACAAAGGCCCAAAAGTATGGACAATTTGTAAAGAAGCTGAGAAAGTTGATAGAATAACAGTTTGTACATTGGCATTAATTTCCTGAAGAGGATGAAGTCTGAAACACAAGTGTCTGTCATTATGTTCTGACTTCAGTCTTTAATGACTAGCTAGTGATTTGCCAGAAAACAACACTGTATTACAGAGGTCCGTACATATTTACAGTAACAAACCTTCACATTTGTTTACTGTAGCACTGCATACCTGTAGTTAATTCATGTCCAAAATAATAATCCTCGTATGAATGCATACAGGAAATAGTCAAATGTATTGCCAACATAAAAAGCTGCTGACAGGTGCCAAAAGACCTGTGTCTGTAAACACGGGTAAACCTCTATAAAATGGACAAATGCTGTCCATGTGCTTCGTCTGACATTTGAACTCAGTCAGGGCAGTTCCGTTCACCATGCAGGCAAGCCTAAACCCAGATCACCACAGGAACACCCTGACAATCAAGGACTTTTCTGTGCCAGGACTATAAGCCTTGGAGTTCTGCATATCCTTGGAGTGATTAAATATGCAGCTTGGGTCCAGAGCAGTAGGGAATAGGGAATGTGTAATATGTAGTACCGCGTTTTTCCCAGCAGGAGAATGGATGCCTGTGTTGTAAGTGAAGCGGTGAGGTGTATGTTAATGTAGCTATGTACTATGGGTATGCATATAAACTATATAACTAATGGTTATTTTTTCCATTAATGGTTATTTTTACCACTAATGATATTTTTTCATATTTACTAACTTTTGTTGCTTTTTTCATAATTACAGGAAATGATGTCACTGAGTCCACTAATTGAAATTATATAAGATCATGACTCATTACTATGGCTCAATGTACTACTGATGAAAGCCTTGTCGCTGAAACCGGTCTAGTTTCAGTTTAAATAAAATAATCTCTATAGATCCTCCTTGGTGCTGGCGTTTTTTCTTTTTTTGGATCTACCATGTGCACTTGCCGTGCACCAGCCTAACTTGCTAGCTCCTTTCATGTTACATTGCCTTTCGTCCCTTGCTGGCTGTTGGCGTTTGGAGGATCTACCATTCGGGTAGCCATCTTTTGTGTCTGTAGCTGGGGATTTTTCGCTCGAGACACATTTGGATTTATGGCATCTGGACTACGTATTCTTTAAATGATTGGGCTTTGTGTTACATCCTTTCAGACCATATTGTTCGGGAGGTTAGAAAGAGCGTATGGGATGCAGAATTGATACATGCTCAGTCGCTTGAATCTACACGTGGTTGCCAGTTGGTCATACTCATCATTTTGACTTTTTACCACATTTTGGATTCGTTTTGTATTGTTATGGGTCGATGAGGCAGCTCCACTTCGTTGCGAACTATTTTTGAGGTGGTCGATATTATACTGGTGATGCAGCTTGGTTATACTATCAAACGCTAGATTGTACATGTGCTCTCTAGTTGTTTGTTTATTTTCATCTTGGATATATACATCTTTTGGGCTTATTCATGTGGCGTTTTGGTTGTGATTATTTTTATCACTCTGATAAAGGGCATATGTAGAACTTAATCCTTTTGGACATCCATTTATTTAATCAATATTTGTAACGCAAGGATATCCAGGACTGACAGGATATTTCGTTGGTCTCTACATTGGAATATATCTTGAATGGACCAAATCCACAGCACTTTCCAGGTACTGTACGACTTTATTTACAACGATATACAGGGACATTGATTCCATTATCTGTGTCCACGGGGCCACGATCAGCACCTCACTAACACTTTTTATTAAACTGTTTTTTCTGGTTTGGGCCCAGCCGTTCATCTTTATATTAGAATACACCATTGAAATAACTGTTGGAGTTTATTATAGCAGTGACATTCGATCCAGGACTTATGGATGAACGTTTTTTCGCCTATATCTACATGTGAACTTTATATGATACATAATTGTTGCTTAAAAACCACTGTATAAACACCAGGCTGTATATTATTCAAATGACACTTATAACATATGTACAATATATAACAGCGGTGTTCTGTTTGCATCTAATATTCTGCATTTGCACTTAACATTTTTTGTGATTTCAGGAAACACCTTTCACAAATACAGGCTCTTTATAGCTTATGTGTTGGGTAATAATTGTTTTATTACAATCTACATTTGCTGTTTATATATATACATTATTTTTTTATCATTGGGGCTATTAATATTACTATATAGGCACAGTCTTTATAATCTATTACAACTAAATTGATATGCCTATAATATACATATACCCTTGTATTTCTAACTAAGGTGTGTTTGAACAGGACATACTACACCTCGCACAAGTATTTGCCTCTGGAATTGTCTAGATATTGTGCTCTTACAGGCTCAATATTATATTAGTTTTTTTGACCAGTTCAGTCCTATTTATCTGAGGGATTATATTGATAACTTACATTTTTCTGAGGAGATCATAAGTTTCACTATAAGAAAAATATTTGTTACATATATTGTTATACCATTGTTCCACATGATAGAACTTGACTTATTTTCTTGCTACCATTGGTAGGCATATAGGGCAAGATACTGAGAGATATATATTTTATAAGGAACAATACATGTGTCTATCATTGCAGCTTCATTTGTATGGATACATTTGTTATTCATGAGGATTTATTAGATGTACAGTCTAACTATCTGATGCTTCATCTTTTTCTTTGACCACTTTATATTTACATATTTATAAAGGTGAAGCTACTAAGTCTAATATTATATCTTGAGGAATTACAAGTACATCCAATTTTTTCATGTAGCTAGTTTTATTGTTTATATGCAATACAGATTGTCTAGCCTTTATGGGATGCTCTATGGATGTTGAATAAAGATTTTTATATATATATTCTAGAATTAGACATATAATATCACTTAACACCTTACCAATACTTTTGCATTTCATATTTTGATTATTGTGCTTATAACTTTTATGATCTTTTTCATCATTTAAGAAACTGACATCACTATTTAGTGATTTCTATGAATATTATTGCTATCGTGGTTTAAGCCACTGGTCCCTTTGAACAACAAAAATTTCTTTAATTAATCCTGGTTTGTCAGAATATCTTTATATATTGCACTCGTACAGCAATACAAGTTCATGAGTGCTATTTGTACCATTGCATTCTGGGAATTACATATGGATACATATTTCTTACAGACAGAAATACACATGTAGTCTTTTTTGATTACTTGGACCTAAACTCTTTTGTGATTCAAATTGTCATTTTCCTATTGGACAACATCTATAATTTGCTCATTCAACCAAAAATGTTTTTGTCAGTCCAGTTCATATTTCTTTTCCGGTTCTCAGCAACTCATTGTCATGGATCTTAACAAATTACTATCTGGTTTATGCTCCGATAAGGATGACTTAAAAATTTTTGGAATTGGCACTGAATCTACAGAAATGGTTGACTTGGAAACCATAGATCCAGTTGACGGTTGTGAAAACTTATTTTTCAAATTAGGCAAACAAATTAAAACATTAAGAAGGAACATTTGGCATAACAAATTGTTTAAAGCCTACCAAGTACAGAATATATCCCCTAGAGGATTGAGATGTAAAATCCAACCGTTGGTTGGTACACCAGATGAAATTCTGCTGAAGGATTGGCAGCAAGCACAACAGGAGGCTGTTATGGCCAGAGTTAATATTTTGGCATCATTTTATGAGAGAGCAATACAGGGTAATATCATTGAAGTGGAAAAAACTTGCAATAATCTTAAACAGTTTGAACAAAACACCAGTTTTCAGGGTTGTCTTAGCAAATTATCTAAAGAAATATCTATCTTGGAAAACAACCTTAAAAGCAAGAAATTGCACAAATTTGCCCGAGACAAGGAAGACTATGATAAGGGCAAACAATATGAATCACAGAAGGGTGTTAGGTTTGCTCATGGTACAAAGAATGTCTCCTTTGTACGCAAAAAGAGACCAAGATCCATTTTAAAAAAGACAGGGCCAAGTTATATCACTTCAGGTGAAGAATCCTCAACTACAGACACGGAGACACCTAGTATTGGTGATTCTCCAAATGCCAAAAGGGGAAGAAGGACTGAGGCCCCTTTAGGGGTAAAAAACACAGGGCAGGTAGGAAACATAGGGGTTACAAACTTAGAAGAGCTTTTCATGTCGATAGTGAAATGAATAAACAATGTACAAATGTTTTAAACATTTCAAAACATGTCTTAACTGATGATCAATATTCCCTACTTAATAAAAGCCTTGGTTTTATTCCTGGTTTTTTTATTGATGAAAGTTCCTTGGTTTCTGACACTATAGATTTTTGTAGGAAAATTAATCTTAAATTATTTTTCAAACAACAGGATAAAATAGATGACGCTCAAAGATCATCTGATTTTAGATTTCACAAATCTACATTTAATCCTCCCATGGATAAACATGTTGCTGTTTTTTAGCAGGCAGTCATTAAAGATATACATTTCAACTTCGGTTCTGGGGACACCATGAGGCACAACATATCTAAGAAGGAACAAGTGGTTGTTATGGACAATGATTATTATGTTAACAAGGGCCTCAGGCAACTATCTAACCGTCATCATTACATGAAAATGGAGATTGATCCCACGCCTGGCTTCCAATTAGAAATCAATGAATTTTTGGAACAAGCAGTGGAATCTGGGATCATCTCCGATAAAATGAAAACTCATTTGATGGTTAAGGATCCTGCAAAACAACAACTTTATTTACTTCCCAAAATTCATAAGTCTATTTATCAGCCACCAGGCAGACCAATTGTATCCGGTATTGGGTCACTTACCGAACCCATATCTGTGTTTCTCACTGAGAAACTGAAACCTTTGTTATCATGTGTTTGGGCAAGAATCAAGGATACGACGGAATTTCTGCAGATTGTTTCCGAATCTCAAATGGACCCAGAATGGTTGATGTGTACCCTTGATGTATCCTCCTTATACACCAGTATCCCACATTGGGCGGGTCTCATGGCCTTGGATTTTTGGCTAAATAAAACCAATTTATACCCCCCAGGGATGAACACTCTACTGGTATGCATGGTGGAACATATTCTCACGAAAAATGTTTTTTATTTCCAACAGGACTGCTATTGGCAACTACAAGGCACGGCTATGGGTGCATCATTTGCACCCATATATGCTGACCTTTTTATGGGCTACATTGAGGAACAGATTATATATGACCCTATGCATAATATATATTTACCGGAAATTGATATATGGAGGAGATACCTGGATGACTGTTGGCTAGTATGGAAAGGAGGTCAGGAATACCTCCAGGAATTTATTGAGCATTTAAATGGGAACATCTGGGGTATTGAATTTACTGTGGAATATAATCAGAGAGAAATCAGTTTTTTGGACGTTCACTTAACAAGACAGACTGATAATACACTGAAAACATCTGTTCACAGAAAATTCCCACAATACAATACTCTTTTGCATGCGGAAAGTTTCCATCCTAAACACATTATTAAAAATATACCTAAATCTCAATTCCTGCGGATCAAAAGGATATGTTCTTCAAATGACGATTTTAATAACCATCAAATGGATCTAACTAAAAGATTCCTATCCAGGGGTTATTCGCCATGAATTATTGATTCAGCAGTCCAATTCAGCCATACCAAATCCAGAGACTCTCTTCTTCAATATCATACAGGATCCGGCAACAGTGAATCTGACTTATGTAGATTTGTTACTACTTATGGCAGAAACAGTGGAAACTTAGTCAATATAATCAATAATCATTGGAACATACTTAACTCACATCCCCTTTTGGAAGATTACCTTGGAGAACGATGTTACTTTTCATACAGGAAAGGCAAAACATTAGGTTCATTATTTTCACATTATAAAAGAACAAGAGTTATCGACAATACCCTTACACAAAGGACACTAACTGGAGACAAACTAATAGGCATTTACCCATGTGGACACTGCAGTTTTTGTAGTTATATTTTTAAAACAACCAGTTTCACTAGCAAAAACACTGGACAAGTATACAACATTCGATTTTTTGGTAATTGTAGTTCGGACTGGATAATATATATTGCCACATGCACACGTCAGGCATTCTATATTGGCCAAACATCTAGACAATTTCGTGTTAGGATCTCTGAACATCTGGGAGATATCAGGAACAAGAGACTAACCAATGCATTATACAGACACTCCATCAAACATTCTACTGCTAAATTCTCATTTGCCATCATTGATCGCATCACAGGCAATCGATCATTCAAAACAGGCTGGCATGACATCTTAAATGTTAAAGAAAAGAGGTGGATTATCAAACTTGGGGGGCTTCCCCCCCCCTGGATTAAATGACAAATTATGATTCATGCTACTTTTAATAAATAATACATGTCAAATTTTTATAATGTTTAATAATTTACTTTTTTGCATTCCAGCATAATAATGATGATGTTGTTGGTATATACTAATATGTATTATGTACCTAGATATATTTCTTGTGTTTATATTTGGGACTATGTTTTATGCGCATCGTAACTATCGTTTTCATCTTTTGACATACCAACTCATCATTCTAATTTCATTTTTATTTCTTCTCATTTCAGGAATCAAGATGTAACAAACAAAAGCTTATGAATATGTTTATTCCAATTTATTTCTTGAACTAATGGTTATTTTTTCCATTAATGGTTATTTTTTCCACTAATGATATTTTTTCATATTTACTAACTTTTGTTGCTTTTTTCATAATTACAGGAAATGATGTCACTGAGTCCACTAATTGAAATTATATAAGATCATGACTCATTACTATGGCTCAATGTACTACTGATGAAAGCCTTGTCTCTGAAACCGGTCTAGTTTCAGTTTAAATAAAATAATCTCTACAGATCCTCCTTGGTGCTGGCGTTTTTTCGTTTTTTGGATCGAACATGCATATAAATGAGTCAGAACACCAATAGTATAGTCATTACAGCATCTGGCCAATGTGAATGCAGTCCTGGGTCAACTACGACTTCAGCACATATGAGTTAATGAATGTGTGTGTGCTGTAAAGACATTTAAATATGTAAAGGTGAACGTGTGTTTCGCATATGTCCGTTAACCGGATTACAGATATTGTACTGGTACCGTCACAATTAAGAAAGCCCACGTAAGCACAAAGACTTAGTAAACATATATAACCCACAATAAGGATATGCAAGTGCACCTGCGCGTGTGTAATCCGCTCACAGCATAGCAAATGAATGCTGTTTTTTATACGTTTATTTATATATCTATATATGGATATATATATTTGTGTATGGATATATAGCCACAGACTTAAGCTAAATAAATATATGAAAGAAAGAATGTACAGACATATATATATATATATATATATATTTATTTATATACACACACACACACACACACACACACACACAATTACGTTAATCGAAATATACATAACAAACACAGAAACATTTGTCCTTGTAGATATAACACATGTACATAAATAGGTTACATAATAGCTATTATGGATAGACATGCAGACATGCAAGAAAGGTAAATATATGCTGCTGCTTTCCAAACCATTGCCCCAAAAGTACCAGTTTGCCAAATCTGCAAGTTCTACTATTTAAACATGGATATAGGTGTCCTTTGCAGGACTCCAAAAAGTGTTGTCTACAAGCAACGGCCAGTAATTATCGATGCTAAGGAAGTCACATCCGCAGCTACAATATAGCTGTACATGCAACAATATCTCGTGCAAGGGTAATAACACAAGGGTTGACAGAATGTATGACATATGTCCCGATACGTGGAGAGTGGATAGTGCTTAGAAGTATCTTCATACTTTATCATCGCTCACATTAAATATGTCTTATGACTACTGTGAAGGCGTGTCAGATATGGGAATCATGGGTATGCAAGAATGGGCCTAGGTTCACAGGTGTTGGTTGGCACAGATTTATTAGGTCTGCCCCATGGGAGTGATTAATATTCCTATGTGGGTATAGCACATGCCTATACCTTCCAAAAATGAAGAACTCATCTACTGGATATTGTGTAAACCATTGGGGGAAGATGTAGGGACTAATATCAGTGTCATGTAAGTGATTATCATGGACGTACATGCGTACGAATAAGATGGTAACCATACCTCTCAACCTTTCAGAATAAGACATCTGGACAAAGGCATATTTAAATAAGCACAAATAGGGACTATGTTAAATATTCCTCTGACAAAGTTAGAATGTTGATAGAATAATGGATAATTCATTAGTATGAATGTTTTGAGGGTTATTAGTTATAAACTACTAATGTCTGTCATTATTATCTAACCTCACAGTCCTTAAAGACCTGCCACTAATCTACCAGAAAGGCACAATAATAACAAAGAAGTAACAACATTATAAGTCTAAGTTTGGGACATTTACCCAACATGTGTACAGTTGAGAGATATGAAGGTAACCCTGTCCTAAAAAAATGTACAGAACTAGTGATATCAGGTGGACAGGTGTGAAGAAAGACGTGATGACAAATGACAAAACATGTATAAGTCAAAAGCATGTACCTCGATAAATGTGAATGAATACTTATGCCCTGTGATAGTCAATGTGGAAGGTTAATAGTGTCCCTCAGGGTGTTATGCAGTGTTCCCGATACAGTGTCCAATCTCCCACACTCGCATGTGTGTTCTGCCACTGACGGACATCGCAAATACTGGTGAACACATAAGGTAGATGATAGCATAATATGTTTTGATTAGCAGCTGTTGGCTTTTGTGAGGAACACAACACTCTTGGCGGGTGTGTCCTGCAAAAGGGATGTAATGGCATCTGGCCTGTGATTTCTTCTTGTGTGTAGTGGTGTAATACAATGATATATCTTGTATCAGAAACAGATAGATGTGATAGGAAACAGTATTATCGACTATACTACTACAAGAAAACTCAGAAGGTATGAAAAGCGCTGAAGTAGTCAGTTCAGTATTGACCGCAGGTATGTGTTGACATGTCAAATGTCACAGCTCTATATATATATATAGTACCTATAGGTCTGTCACCATTACAAATGATGAAGGTGGGAGCTGCTTTGTAGAAATGTCAGACGTAGCAGGTCAAACCATACCTACAGCCATGCATACTCCACAAATAGACATATTAGCACACAGCAAAGCTTAGGCCAGGGGTCATGGAGCCTTGGCCGGTGTGTATGAGTAGAGGAAGTGTAGAACAAGGACAAGATGTCTGCCGAGCTATTCAGCAATATCCTGTAGAGGAGTGTAAGAC
This sequence comes from Protopterus annectens, assembly GCF_019279795.1. Lineage (NCBI taxonomy): Eukaryota > Metazoa > Chordata > Ceratodontiformes > Protopteridae > Protopterus > Protopterus annectens. The sequence goes on from NC_056738.1 coordinate 459,605,679, forward strand.
AGCCCCTAAACTGAATGTTGCACGGACAATGTTAGGATATGCAAATTACCCCAGTTGTAGGTGAAAGCTATGCAAATGATGTAAATCTGTGATACATGTAACAGTAAGCTGTCCGTGCAAGAGTAGAGTTATGCGCAGAAATGTACTCGGATGTTAACCGAGTTACGTTCTGCAAGTAGCTAAAAGGAGCAATGTCAGCTGCAAATAAAGGATGAATTCAGTTGAAGAAGCATGCCAATGGCCAAATATAAGGCCAGTGGCATATTTTTCCATTGTAAATTAATAAAACTCTATTTGTCCTCCCCCGATCTCCAGTGTGTAAGCGTAGCGCAGCGGCACGAAAACACGCTGCACTTTTAAAACAAGAGAAATATTTAAAATACACATAGACGTTGTAATTATTGTTAACAGTTAGTTTGCCATGCAGGTGAATGGCAAAGCTGAAGACAATATGGCTACTGAGTACTGGTTGCTATGTGTGGAAGCGCTCTGTCAGAGATGTAACCAAGCATTAGTAGGCAATCCGATGCAATTGAGGCTGAGGATAGTGAATCACAATTTGTCATGCCATATGGGCCAAGCCACTATAGTGGAAGAGTAGGTTAAGGGGGCTATCAGAGTAGAAGATAGGTGACATCATGGGTGTGTAGGTATAAAACACTGTAATCCTATCGGAGCAATGTGTCACATGTTTGCTGTCAGTTACTCATCAGTGGAAGAGGCATGTTATGATTTATCCTAGGTACAGTCAGGATACTGATGGTGTACGCCATGGATATCACTGAAGTTTCATGAAAACCTGCTGACTGTGTGTTCGTACCTGTGCGCACCTGTATGCATGCGTGTCAGCCAGTGTGCGCACGTTGAAGAACGAGTAAGCTAGTGTAAGCATGTTGAAGCCCGTGTAATGTCATGTAAGCCAGTGTACATGTTTGTAAGCATGTATAAATCTGTACTACACACATCACACACATACTGCACACTCTGAAACACATGCTGCCAATACTACACACGTCAGTCAAATGGCACATGGATGGATAATAAATCATCAGAATCAACAGTGCTGTAAACTATACTACATTGATGGTCATAGCTGCAATGCATCATGCCTGCTTACATACACCTAGAAGGATATCACACTTTGTGTTAACAACATTTTAACATTAATACAGTGCTATAAAGCCACCCTGAGCATCAGCACCATGTTAGTCTGTTCCTGCATCTATGTTACACATTACAGGTGGTGGCACAGGTGTCATCATATGCACAGGGTATGGTGTTTCTTTTCCAGAGCCTGTCATTGAGCCATCCAAGCAACATGTAAGAAAGTGTGTGTGTGAGGGACAACAGTGTTTGCATGGCCCAATGTTGATGCAATGTGTGTGTGTATGTGTTAGCCCTAGCTGTTTGTTTCATGTGTGTGTCTGCATGTACAAAGTTTCAGCATATGTCATGCATATACAGGAGGTTGTGGAACAGTCACAGACCGTACCTGCCAGGCTGTACAGATCGCCATTACTGGCCATGGACACCCCTGCATGCATTCAACAATATTCCAGTCCTGCACCTATCAATGTATACACATACATTCTTGGGATCTGTATCACAACCTGTGGATAAACGGGAGTCAGTAATGTTAACCTGATTTGCATAGTAGTGTCAGGTAATACATAGTCATATGAGCCATACTCATCCTCCAAAGTAACAACCACTGCTGACAGTTGCTGAGATGTGCACACGACCGTTTAAAGGTGCTGTACTATCATTGTTGTCAATGTCCCTTGTAATACCCAGCAACAGAATAACTGGTCACTACACAACTATAACCCAGGATCACTACAGCACACAGTATGTGCACTATCACAGAGCCATAGCAGATTTACATACATCAAAGGTGCTCACATACAGATAATGCAGCACATTCAATAGTGCTAATATCCACATACATATCAATATCTATCTACATTACATATATAGAAATAGAAATACACACACACACACACACACTTGGCAGGGTTGTGATCAGAGCACAGACCTAACTTCCTTATCACACTACAGCATTATGCATGTACAGAACGTGCTAACGTGATTACTAGATCACAGCATTCACACAGGCATACGTCCAGCTTGCTGGCATCAGCATCAAAGGCAAAGACGCCGTACGGATTCTACGGAGAGTGAATAGTGTAAAAGCAATGTTCTGTTGTCATACAGCGGGAAACTCACACACACACGTGGCAGGATTGGGATTAGAACACAGACCTAACTACCCTATCACACTACAGCAATACACATTTACAGAATGCACTACTGAGATTAATGAACACAGCACTCCCAGAGGCATACTTTTAGGTGGGTGACATCATCCGTAAAGGCAAAGACGCAGATAGGGAATGTATGTGGTGTGAGGCATCTAAAAGCATTACCATGTCCCCAGGGTGCAGGAAACACAGACATACACAGGCACACACTTGGCAGGGCTGGGAGTCGAACATACACCTAACTATCTTATCACACTACAGCAATATGCATTTACAAAACGTGCTACTGAGATTACTGAACACAGCACTCCCAGAAGCATACTTCTAGGTGGGTGAGATCATCCTTAAAGGCAAAGACGCCGATAGGGAATGCATGTGATGTGAGGCGTCTAAAAGCATTACCGTGTCCTCAGGGTGCAGGAAACACACAAATACACAGGCACACGCTTGGCAGGGCTGGGAGTCAAACATACGCCTAACTACCTTATCACACTACAGCAATACGCATTTACAGAACACGCTACCAAGATTACTGAACACAGCACTCCTAGAGGCATACTTCTAGGTGGGTGACATCATCCGTAAAGGCAAAGACGCTGATAGGGAATGTATGTGGTGTGAGGCATCCAAAAGCATTACTGTGTCCCCAGGGTGTAGGAAACACACACACACGCACACACACGCACTTGGCAGGGCTGGGAGTCGAACATACACCTAACTACCTTATCACATTACAGCATTATGCATTTACAGAACATGCTACCTAGATTACTGAACACAGCACTCCCAGAGGCATACTTCTAGGTGGGTGACATCTTCCGCAAAGGCAAGGATGCCAATAGGGAATGTATAGAGAGTGAGCAGTCTGAAAGCATATTACTGTCCCAAGGTAGACGTAGACAAATACACAGCAGTGGTGTGATTGGGGCAACTAAATATCTACGAAGCACCACAACAACAATACATAGATACGGGACGTGCCACAGACAGTACACCCAGTAAGACAGTCAGCCAGTGTGTTCAATGTAGGCATCCATCGTGACGTTAAAAATGGACATCTGTTGCCTGGATGTCCACCATCACTATACAGGATGTCAATGGCCATGCCCATACACAGAGGCACAAGGTGTCACTGGCCATGCCCACACGCTTAGTATCACATGTCCGTTTGGAATGTACTGCATGTCCATCTACACAATGGTGTACTGGGCATGCTCACACACTTAGCAGTTGCAAAGGGCCGTCTTGCATGCACACAGATTCTAAACACGTAAGGGCACAGTTTGGAATGTACTGTGTGTCCAACTACACAACGGCGTACTGGGCATGCTAACACAGCAGTTGCAAAGGGCCATCTTGCATGCACACGGATTCTAAACATGTAAGGGCGCAGTTTGGAATGTACTGTGTGTCCAACTACACAGTGGTGTACTGGGCATGTTCACACAGCAGTTGCAAAGGGCCGTCTTGCATGCACACGGATACTAAACACAGAAGGGCACAGTATGGTATTACTGTCCCCATGTACATGATGGCCACTCACATGTATTGACCAGTACACACTCAGGAGCCATCACAGATGTCTCAGGTCCAGATCACAGAGGTACACACCGTAGTCAACAATGTAGCCCTCAGACACCACCATGCCGTTGGACCAGCAATACATCAACACAACACCATGTGACACATGACCTGTGGTCTGCACATAGGTGTACAGCAACTGTGCAGACTACACATGTACCGACAGGGTTCCATCATGTGTTATGCATTGCAATGATACCACTGTACATAACCAGGTCAGCTCTACACATAACAGGGGCCCTGGGTCTTACACAGCTGTGACAGATGACTGTCGCTGTACACCAATGAACACACATGTTCGGATATGTCATACATGTAATTGCAGTGGATATGTGCATGGACCACACACACAACACATATGTACATAGCATAGCTTTTGCTGTCCTCCATGCAGACAAGTGGCTACAGCAATCATACGCATGCAAATGGGAGGTGGGTCCATGGCTGTTGAATGCCAACAGTACATGTGGTAGCAATGTTGACTGAGGACACATTCCCTCTGTACTAGTTACCCATGACACCCATCATATCATACAACAGTCCATGTGTTATGTATGTCAACACACATGTCCACCGATTGCAATGCATACAAACATGGCTACATGACAGGCATGTAGGACCAACACACATGTACAAACTGTAGTGTGCATGCAGCTGCCATGCATGTGCAGTAGCTAATGTAAGTAACTCATCTGTCCCAAACTACAACATGCAGCCCCATTATTGACACCTGTATATGGTGACATACTGACAGTACAATAGGATGTACATCAGGTATGGATGGATGTGTGTACATAAAGTGGTGATCCACCTGTGTAGATGGATGTTCGCTGGGTATGGCTTACAGGTGTGTCACACGCCATCATACCATTACATGTGCAAACAGTACGCTATGTTACTGTTACCTGACGGTGAAGACATAATACCTACACAGTGGTCAGGTGTTACCGACTGTACATCACTCAACACCTGTAACACTTACATCCTCCCGTGTGCATATAGCAGCACAATTGCCAGACATAGTGTTGGTACACATAATGCGGCCAATACTGCTGTATGTCTGTCAGACGTATCATCATACAGCAGGTGTATCATTCACAGTACTGCCATGTGCGTTTGCATGTGTGACCATATATGCCACATATGGTGGGGAATACATCCCAATTGTGACACACCCCTGTACACTGTTGTAGACATCTGTACATACTGCAGTGTGGAAAGCATGACGTAGGCAGGTGTGGTGTGTGTATCACACACATCAGCTATCCATATGTGTATGACAGTTGGTCTCTATAGTGTGTGTGTGTGTGTGTGTGTGTGTGTGTGTGTGTGTGTGTGTGTGTGTGTGTGTGTGTGTGTGTGTGTGTGTGTGTGTGTGTGTATGTATGTATGGCTGTCTGGTGCATGGAGTGTGGGTGTATGCTACCATACAGAACACACAGGATCCCAACCCCTCATGGTGATGCAGTCAACTACCCTGTTGATGCCATCGGTCTCAGCCGTACTGGCTACCTGTACATGTCCCTTCTCTGTGTCGCATCGTGTGGGTGCACAGTACTGTGAGGGCGATGACCACATAGGCAAGTGTCCTCACCTCAACACTATGGGGTGTGCGTAATAGTGTTATCGACCCCATGAGTGTGGGCATGATCCCGTACTGTGACAGGGTATTACTGCTACACAGTGAGGCCTCATGCTATCAAGTGGCCTCTAATGTTATCATTGTCCAGACCACTGTGTACAACCCCTGCACCATGTTAACATACCTGTGATATGACCTGGTATGGATGTCATGTCTCTAGCCACTGTAGCCTATTAAACTGCACACAGGCTGCTGGATCAGTATATGTGTGGACATCTGTGGTATGTTAGACTTTCCAGCTGTCTGGTTGAGGCTACGTATAGCATGCTGAGATTGTCATACGTGCCTGTGAGTACTCCACAGTTACACATGGGAGACTGCAAACACTGCTACCTGTAGACACATGCAGGTAGACCATAAGGAGGGAACCTGGGCATCATTACCAACATGCTGTTACTGTTGTTACCGAGACACATACTGTGAACATATAACAATGCATGCTACACCTGTACTACATGGTTGTGCACATATAACAATGCATGCTACACTTGTACTACATGGTATGTCTGGTGCATGTCAACAGTACACAACCAATGTAATATACATGTCTCTCACCATTCTTACACAACTAACGTAATATACACTTCCCTCACTAGTTGTACACAACTAATGTAAAATACACATCTCAGTATATTATCATTATCATATGCACAGGATGATAATGTGTGCCAGGGGCATAGGCTGCACCAATGGGTGACATCATGTGTGTGGGTAAGGGCCAGTGATATGATTGGACATGTCTGTTCAGTATGCATGTGGGTGTTGTGGTGCCCTACAGATGTGTTTGCTGTGTGCGTGTATGTGTGCACACAGTTCTGCCTTTTGTGAGGCCTACACAGGGGTATTATTGACAACTCCAGATTGTACAGACCAGGTTGTACAGCTCACTGTGTCCGGGCACAGCCACGTGACCTGTGCCTGCCAGGGGTTGCCCGGGCACTACCAGGCGGAGGTACAGATTGGCTACTGTCCGAAGACACATGTCCACTGGAACCGTGTCCTCGCTGGGAATGTCCAGGGCCACGTCCATGTGGCCTGCTGTGTCCTGGTGTGGACAGCACAGCACCAGCTGCACTGCTACTGCTACCGGCACTATGAGAGCGGGCATGTGAGGTGGCATGCTCACGTCGACCTGCACTAGGTGGTGTAGCTGGCCTACGTCCATGTGGCCTACGCCTCACTCCTACCAGATGTTCCAGCACAGACAGCTCATGCTCACGGATTGCCATGCTACGGTCAAGAATTCCGACCATGTCACCCAATAGCCTGTCCAGAACATCAGCGATCTGCTGTTGAGCATTTGCCAATGCCTGGATGTTGTCATTTAGGGTTCAGATAGCAGCCCTCTGCAGCCTCTGCCCTTGTCTGTTCTGCCATTCAGCACATGCCTGTGCCGCCATTACAGTCTGGAATATGCGTCTGGTGATACCAGCTGCTGCGCTCTGTTCTGCAGGTGCATGTCTGCCAGAGGTCCTCCTATGAGCAGCACCAGCCACATGCCTGTGTGGCACATATGCAGACATTACACTGACACCATGGTGTGGAGACATACCATCTGTAGCCACCACACGTTCCTGTTCCACGCTAACAGACACTGACTGTCCTTCCTCTATGGCTACTGGTGATGCGGTATGTGTTGGCAGCAGAACTGTGTGCGGGGAAGAGGGGGACATAGCTGGGATGGCAACCATTGACACAGATTCAGCCCCTAACAACCCTGCCTGTACGTCATGCATATGTTCATCACTGCTAGTATCTGTGGGGACACTAACATCGGATGGACCGCAGGAGGGTAACGCACCTACATCACCTGTGAATGCAAAGAAAGACTCTAAATTACAATAGACACAGACACACACACACACACAGACACACACAGACACACAGACACACACACAGACACACACACACACACACACACACACACACACACACAGACACACACACACACAGACACACACACACAGACACACAGATACACACACCATGCATGTGATTTGACAGACAGCATGCCTATGATACAGCTGACGGCATGCAGCTCAGACATTAATAGTGTTAGTAAGCATTCCCCCTGGGGTGCACAATACAGCAAGCAGGTGTCATATCAGTAGCCATACAGTTCACATAATCATGGTAATATGCATGCATCCCCGTGATACACCATGTGGACCAGAACAGGATAACAGTACACATGGCTGATGTGACCTTGACATGTAATCTGCTGATGTGTGCATTAACATGCATACATGTCTGACACAGTGGTGTCCTGACATGTACAGCATCATAATTACCATCACATTGCGGTGTTGTCTGTATGCCCTACAGATAGAATGCATGTTTAGCAAATGTGCATGTGCATGGAAGGGTAGTGTGAGCCGTCTACATTGCTCTGCAGTGTGAAGTACAGACAATGTGCCATTGCATGGCATCATGAGGTGTCTATATTGCTATACAGTGCATAATATGTACACATTGCATAGCCATAACTGCATGCCTACCCATGACATAACTGTGGATTGTGACCCACGATGCTGAGGTGTGTACACACCAAACAATGCTGTGTCATGTGACAGGTCACTGGAGGACCTACAGATGACACCCCTGCACAACAACTACAGAGTCTTAACTGCCTGGCAACCATGTCCTCACATAGCGGACTTGTCAATTCACCATGTCCAACATGACTTTGATGTACCACACACACGAGGTGCACAGCTAATGGTGATGTCCTACAGCAGCAAGGGAAATGTACAGTATCTGTGGCCTGACGTGGTGTCAATGTCTGTGGAAGCTGTAGAGGTGACTACTGTCATGCTATGACACAAGCGTGATGTTCAACACATCTTATATGGCAGATGTCAGTGACACCTCCACTGGCTGTGCACAGGCTGTTAGGATGTCCAGTGTACCACATCAACTGTATAATCAGTCAACTAAGGCTATAATTGGACCATGTGTGGACAATGTGAAACAGGGTGTATACACATCACATCTACTGTGTGACATCATATCTCTGACCATCCCCCATGGCCATGTGAGCACATGTTGGACAAATGTGTGTGATGGCCATCTATCACACATGTCTGTATTGTCCCATATGACATACACCCATAGATGTCAGATATGTCACCATCCACAGGGCTATGCAGACAACAGGTTGTATGTGGGGTATGGGTTATGGGATAGTGTGACATTATTGCAGCCAATACACTATGTGTCTGGGACATATCAGATGGCACATCACAATGTGTGCACCCATTGCAGGGGCATATGACACAATGGTGACTCCTGTGGGCTGCCCATATCACAGCTCACTGTGTGGTACTGTTTCCGTACCACACATGTTGTTCCAATGTATAGTACATATGCCTCCATTGTAGAACACCTCCACTGTTGTATGCACAGCTGACCACACATGTAGCAATGACAAATACTCTGGTTTCATGTCAGTGTATCATTTTGTTTGTATATATTGCACATGGGTGGCCTGTGTGAATGATGGGTGACGTGACCTGTATATCGTGAATGGAATGAACATCAAGTGTACAAGTGTTAACTGGCCACATGGTGAATAGATCTATGCTTTTACATGCCTGATACTGATGACAGTCTCACCTGCAACGGACTCATGTCTGTGCAGCACACCAGAGGTACTTGTATAGGGGTGACACAGCAGTATGAACATTATCCATGACTGTATGACAGCCACAGGGTGCACTCTGCATGTTAACACATTCGCCTGTACAATAGCATATAGTATGCACATGTGTGCATACACAGGGTAGCATACTGTAGTATGCAGCATGTGTGTCCACATACCATGCATATGTTGTTACATGACATAATGTACAGTGACACATGCATGTAAATGGGATATAGTAGCCATATGTGCAGTACTGACTTACCAGGAAACCCCAGGCTCATTGGTTGGGAGACACCCACCTCCACGATGGCAGATAGTGTTTGTGGATACTGTTCTGAGGGTGTCCTCAGACTGGCCAGTAACTCCTCAGTGTGTGTGAGTGGGGGCTGGGTTGGTGGCCCACCACCTGTTCCACCTTGTTCCCTGGTGATTGCAGTGGCACACTGTTTTGCATGCCATATCAGGTCCATGCAGTGTCTGCGCACCTGCTGGTAGGTGCGGTTATGGCCACCCACATCGTTCACCCTAATGCGCAGATCCTGCCACAGGTCGTCCCACTGCTGGGCATGCTGTGGCATATGGCTGAACAACACCTCATAGTTCTCATGGAGGTACGTGATGAGGACATCATCCTCCTGGCGGCTCTAGGCTGGAAGGCATGTATGAGGCATTATCTGTAAGACATAATGATGGTGACAGGTCACAGTTTCAGAGATGTACAGAGATACAGCTGACCATACATTTCTATGACATCTAGTACATCTGCACAGTTATCTTTGCAAATCACCATGACACTGACACGACTGACGTGTTTGTGTCACACACATGTAACACCCGTTATGCATTGGATATCATCACCATATATGTGTGTCACCTCATCACAGTGTTCATACTCCATGTGAATGTTGTCTTGATGTGGGCATGTCTGTTTGACTGCACTGGTGTTCTCACCTATCTGCACATGCCTGGATGTGTCCACGGTATTGCTGTTGACCTTGATGCTGTGTACATGTCACATATCAACACAGACACAGCCTTAATGGACTTGAGCAGTGACAATACACACATACGCATGGAAACCTGTACATGCATGTGTTTTGCCATATACATCTACACAGCACTGTACAGCTGTTCAACATCCTGCCATGGATCGCCTGTGTTGCACATGTGATAGACATGGGACAATGGCTATTTGGACGTCATTCGCAGGGATGGTTATCAACCATAGCATGTACGGGCAAGGTTTCCTAGCTGTAACTGACAGCCATTATGCCACTGCGAGGTGCATCAGTGCCACATTACTGATCCAGACAGTTGATACTACATCTACCATGCGGCCATCACACCATGTATGACTGGGATGACATGTGCAGCTTTGATGGACAGGGTTGCATGGTATAGCGGACATATGTCACATGGATGGCACAGGGATCTGTCCAGCATGTGGTGATCCTAGTATTAGTACGGTGGCTGTCCATGTCATATGTCTTTCAGATCAGGATATGGACATGTAGCATGTCCATCATCATGGTGCAGAAAATGTCTTTATGCTAGGTAGACAGCATGCTGCATAGTGGAGGTGAGGATTGTGAAGGCTGGTATCACCCATCCACTCATGGCCATTACCCCTTAAAGGTGATATGTGATCCAATATTGGTCACCCCATTGCTGTATATGCCTGTCCAATGATCTCCGTACTCATGGATGGCACCCCGTCATGGCATGGGTACCTCGTATGACTACCTACGGGGCCTGGAGACGTCACCAAGTCAGGGAGGTGTACTGCACAGCACCATCCCTTACACAGTGTCCATAATGTTGACCACAGCCTAGGTGGTAGTTAATGGGTACAGGGATGTTCACCTAGTGGTGACAATGCTGGTATCATCCATCAGAATATGCACATATGTCACACACCTCACCCACACAGCCCATTCTGTATGTTGTTCACAACACTGACACAGCTATTGCTCATAGGTCATGGCCATTCACATCCTTACATACACAGATGCCTAACATTTGTCTGTGTGGTATGGGCTACAATGAGGGTGGAGTACAACACATTAACCCTGTTCTACTGTAGCTGGCACTGGTGTGATATGCACATGTCACTCTGGCACCTTTTTTAGTTGTGAGTCTGTCAACAGGCCACTGGTAGAACACTCCTGTGACATACAAAGGTATTTGTAATCAGACATCCGTACTGTCTTGTACATCTGTACTGCTAACATCTACAGTGATAATGGCTCATGGACATGCACACCATACTCAGCAGGGTTATAGTGCAGTGCCACCCATTATGACTGTCATCACCACTTGTGGGTTTATATTATCCAACACCCTATCTGTATTGTATGTTCATGCTAGGCACTTGTTCAGAACTTGTGAGCATGTCATGAGCTACTGATTTCTATAGCACCCATTCCACGCCATTTCCCACAGATACACTGGCTGTCCTAAAATTTCCAGCTTGCTTATGGTACAACAGCTGTTGTACACACGTAACTCACATATCCTGTGAGACATGGTTGTATATACAGGCATGTCCAACTATCACGTACCAGTGCTATTGCCTGTCTATATGATGGATATGTCGTACATGTGGCAATAGAGCAATTGTCTCATGTACATATTAAATGCTCGCCTCTTAACATACAAAACTACAGCCTGTGGGGGATGCACTTATGCAGCCCTGCTGGGGGTAATGCTGTCACCAACCCTGACTGCACCTGACAGTCATGTTGGGATGTGTAACATTCACAACACACCCCACACATCACATAATCTCACATGATCTCCACCACAGGCCACACATATGAGGACAACTCATGCAGTACCTCTCCATACTCTGTGTAGGCACCAGAGGCAGACCCCATCATGAAACTCAACATCACCAACTTATAGCCCACAGACTCATGTGTGCCCATCACATACACCCAATAGGGTGTTATAACATACACAACACACCAGTCATAGGTGACTCTGTAGGTGGTCACACTGCAGTTCCACACAGCAGGCTACACAAGGCGATAGTCGCTTACATCTTGCTGTCAGGTAACTGGTTCTGCAACATAACCTATGCACCCATGCCACACCTCACCAGGTACGATGAGACTGTCATTCTCCATGTTAGTGTGACTGCCCTGAGATGCCACTTCACAGACTATGTGTGCAGGGACATGCAATAGCTCACCAGTCTTGTAGCCCTGAAGGTGTGGGCCAAGTCCTGGGGAGCATTATGCATTCATCCGGACCTGATACCACTGTACAATGACTGACTGTGTCACTTCACTGGTTGCGTAGGCTTCTGCTGTCATTCCACAGGCATCTGGTATCTGTCCGCTTTGACTGACCTGGTCAAACACAATGCTTTGGTACAGATGATCTGCACCTGTCAGCCCTGGGAATACAGATCACATGTGAGGCTCTTGCTGCTTCTATACTGCCTGTCATGCACAGTTTCCAATAACAGTCACTGGCGGAACGGGAACTGGCAAGCAAGACATGGGGTCATGTGACACAATGCTTGCATCTTCCTCTGTGATGCATGCAGGCAAGGCACACCTTATAATGCACCACTCCAATATCTCTGCAGTGACTGGGACCTGCCTCAAGGCTCTGCAGAGCACACCTGCAATGACAGGTTATAGACAGACCATACCTTTCAGGCACATACCTGGACTGGCACACCCACAGCTGAGGTGATCCCATATCCCACTATGTTGTACACACATCCTGGCTAGTTACTTAGCACAATGCATCAGAGGTGCTCCACGTGCAACTGTGTCTGGAACTGCTATACACATTGTAACCAGCTACAGATTCAACAACACATCCCCAGACCTCATTTGTTGGTGTACTGGACAGTAAGGCTCAGACAGCTACTACTGATGTGTGACTGACACTACCCCACACTTAACTGGGATAGCCACTCATGTACCGACACATCCGTGAGTCATAACCTCCACTCGGCTGGATCAACCCATACACACCACCTCCAAGACCAACATTATCCTTGACTTGAACACTACCAAGATGTGACTGGTGTTCCACACATGGGGTTATCCCCTCATTGGTAGATTCTGAACATATGCTAATCACCCTTATTAGCCACATCCTGGCACCACACCCTTCACGGCATACACAGTACATGATTACTACAACACCTACTACACACGTCTTATGACAGCGGTTGCTGATGTCATGACACCCGTGCAGATGGACAATGCACATACAAATGCTAAAACATACCCCAGTGCACTGCATTAGCACGTACACGACTGCATGAATCATGCTATTCCACACAGAACCATGATGGTGCAGACCAGATAACAGACACCATTCTAGTGGTCAAGTTCCATGGACATAAAGTACAACAACAGGTGGAGGCTATAGCACAGTGGTGTACATTCCCATGGGTGGAGTAGCTCACTGGTCAGCCTCGGTAGGGCCATGGGATCCCTCATCACATACTCCAAGACTAGCTGCGTAAACATTACTGCGACACATTTCGGGGTGTACCACAAGGCATTATGGTGGTATGTCAGTAGTCAATAGCAATACCCACATCTGCTCTCACATACAACAGTCACTCAGGAACATTACAGACCCAGGTGATGTAGGCAACATGCTGGCGGATGGATTCATATCACACCCTCACACTCACTACAGGGCCACAATCCATGCAGGAACATTGCGGTGTCCCTGCGGTCACACCAACACAGTACTAACCTGCACTCTATATGTCCTGGGACACTGGCCCCATGTCACCTTCCAAAGACTCAGGTGATGTCCACAAACCTCTGACCGACATGTCTCCCCACTAGGCCACCATATTCAGTAATAGCCTTGTATCAGACATTGTGGCCCCTGAATGGCACACAGCAACAGTTATCACACTCCTCACAGGTGGCGCCACAATGCACGTGTGGGACTGTAGTCCTACACACCTGACTGGACTGTTTTGCATGGCTATGGGGCACATCATCATGGACGTTTTTCACAGAGACATTGTTGGACTTCGGTCCTGTAATGCCACCCGGGTTGGACTTGTTAGGGCCAGAGCATGGCCCTTACACCTGGTGGACTCCTTTCATACAGTTATTAGGGTAGTTGATGATGGTACGGGGGTCCACACATCCTACATTTTCCTCTCATTGCCTTACAGCACCGTTCTCCATTCTGGTATTGACAACAAACACATCCACCTACACATCGTACCCTATGTCTCAGGATGTTATGCAATGTGGCTCATGGACAGGACACACACAATGAGGGTAGCATACCATAGTACCTACTGCATTTCAGTTAAACGTGGCATACCACAGTCCTCAGTCATAGGGCCCCTCATGTTCAGTATATGCTTCCCTGTGGTACAGGCTAGCACAGAGGGACTTTCCCTGCCTAGCTTTACAAACCCCTGCATACAAAGCACCATGATTGATCCACCAGCTGATACTGACTCTATCCATATGGGTGTCACTGTGACAGATACCTGATAAAAATATCATGGCCTCAAGCTGCATGAACATCACCTTTGCATTACACCATTCACCCGCTGACTATCACATAGGTGGTAGTCCCCTACATACATGTCACATTGTACATGTTCATAGTACACACGTATGTCGCACCCACTCCTGTGGTTACCATATTGTCACTGTGGTGTGGATATCCTTCTACATGGCCGCACTTATCTGTACTGGGTGTGTAGCTGGTATATAGGCACCCATTGTACCTCTGAACCCAAGACTTCTACACACATTCAAGGGTACACCACCCCGTTTAGGGTGTACCTTACACAACAGCTACAGCTTTACATACCACAACATTAACACGCCTTAACGTTTATTGAGCTCCGACAGTTGAAGTATGCGGCTGAACTGCGGACACCACGTCTGTACACATTTGCATACTACATACTCAGGTGTGACCTCTGCTGAACAGACAGGGCCCATGTCCACAACAATATTAATGGATATACTCCACATGCGCGACATAAGCAAAAGCCACTGTGAGCAACATGCCCATGGATATGTGCACACACGCAACGAGGAGTAGGATACGCTTCAGGGTTACATTCCCAAACTGGACACTCACCATGCTTTGGAACATGAGTCCTATGTACATCACGTAGGGACACTCCATAGCACTGTTCATGTGATACCTCCCTTGGTGGTTGGGAGACACATGTATGCCAGGTATCACTGCAGTGGCTGTACTGTGCAGAGGTGCAGGTAACACATGGCTCTACTGTTCACAGGACACTACCCTAGAGAGGTGCCACTGGTGTGAACACTGTAGTTGTGCTTACACATACACTTGCCAGACTGCATAGTACCCCACTATGAACCTGTGAAGCTATCACATGTCCTTTGTGCATGGTTACTTGGTAGCCCTTCCATTTAGATTAGCTATCATGCTATTACAATGTCCCGTGCCTGCAAGCCATATGTATCCTGTTATTGTACATGCCAATAGACGATACCTTTGGTATGCATGATATGCCTGTTATGCTGTGTAGAATATCTGACATATCTACCTACAATACTATACATTACACATATTTACATAGTATCCCATAATGTAAAGCATACTTGCACAGCGGGACCACCTTACACATGTCATTGTCGTTATATGCCCATACACATGCCTACTGTGACAGCATATCAACATATACTATCCCCTGCTATGGCACGTACTTGTTGGACAAACCCTACCACTGACAGTGGGTTGTATGGAATTGTTCTGTTTAAAGCACTCATGTAGCATCCCTTGTGGTGTCTGTGATGTGTACCTTGTGGCCCACTGCTGGACGCACAGTTTCTACAAACATTAGTATGCTCAGCAAGACATCACTACATAAATACATTTTCCCACTTTATGCATTGTGGACACTTTTAATTAATGCAAACCAGGCTATACATACAGCAAATAATTAATACAAAACATGCTATACATAAACTTACATACCGAGTGTTCTATATACCTTGTTATCATTCCGGACTTTCGTCTCTATCTCTCTCACACTGCTTATCTCTCTCACACTGCTTAAACAGGTATTTTGTATGAGCATACGGTTTGAATGTCTGGCAAGTCATCCTTATATACATCGATACCTGTAACGTGGTTTCCTGCCACCAATTGGTGTTCCTGAGTGACTAATTACTTGCACATCAGCTGTGCAGCTACTCCATTCACCAATTACGTGACAACAGTGGGGTATAATTGAATTTTCTACCTGGGCGTTGCCCATTTGCCCTACCTTCGGGGAGATGGCCTGTACTGTGTTTTGCTGTGTGTAATTGCAACTGCTATGTGTAGAGACAAGTATACTTTGGATTCATGTCCCCCATGGATTGTGTGTGACAGCTAGAGTATGTGGTTCAACATGTGGGTGTACCTGTCATCCCAACCGTCTGATGACGGACTATTGCAAACAAAACCTGTAACATCGCCATTTGTTCCATTATACAACAGCTACAATTATGCATGGCGCCTTTAATTGTGTCTCTCACAAGGTATGTTGATGGTTCTGCAGATGTAATTGACTGACTGGATGTTTGTGCTGTTATTACAGTCTGTATTGCTATAGTTTCTAGTGTGGAGGATGTCGGTGGGTGTACGTGGCATATACAGGTGTGTGGGACTTGTATTTCTACATATTCCATATATATGTGTGTGGGCTCCATCCCTAATTAAAGAGCTATCAGTTAGTAGACTTATGTTACAGGATTTTACATTGGGCCATTGTTAATTGGTTTCTATATAGTATGCAGGTGAGGTTGATACTTCCATACCTCCAGAATTGCAGCGATATGTAAAGGGATATGTCTAAATGACAGCTATCCCGTGTATTTCTGTCCCAGATATTTGCAGTTATTGCGGTTGTGTTGGTAACAGAACCTCTTTGCCATGGGTTGCCACCTTTTCATATGGCCATTATTGGACACTTGCGGGACACACAGCGGTGTTTACAGGCTGACACATAGCCATGGTCAGTACACAAGATAGCACATACTTTTATCCTCAATGCATACCTATTGTTGTGGGACTTTGGCTACTTATCATATTGCATGTAACATTTACGTTTCTTACATACAGGCAGGCATAACTATTTAATGCAACTATTACATGATATATGGGACATATTAATGTCCTACAATCTTGGATATTTGCCCTTTGTTATGTTTTATGTCAGGACACACCTGCCCAGGGAGGGGCTGCCCCTCCTAATGTGGGATAGCTGGTAACCATATGCCCATGGCTAGCTATACCCACACCTACCGTAATGATCTACCTCTGAGTTGGCACTAACAGACACACGATGTGGGGACACACACACACACACACACACACACACATACTACAGTCATACGGAGATGCACATGGCACCCTCAACACACACATACACAGATTACGGCACTCACAAGCACAGTTGAACACAGTACCTACGTGGACTGCAACACCAGCAGCGGTAACTACATGTCCCTTCATATCGTCATACTATTACTCGCGTTTGTACTGTTCCGATACTGTGGTTTTTTCGGTCTTTCAGCCTCGTGGTTACGCATGTCAGTATGTTACACATTCCATAGTTGGCAGTATCCTATTTATTTGTACCTTCAAGGTGTTATGAATGTCGTTGACCTATCTATATATATTTGCAGATATCGTTGAATCCGTATATATCAACATATATCACTCTATTGCCCTTTCTATCTGTATTATATATATATGTATATACGTGTACACACACACACACACACACATATATATATATATATATATATATATATATATATATATATATATATCTGACAGGGAAAGTGACAGGCAAGCTACATCTTTCATTGTGTACTTGTCGGTGTATACTGTTTCCTAGACTCCGCACGTTTGTGTCTGTACCTGTCACATTACACACCTGCCATAGGTTAGGGTTACCAGCTGTCCCACTTTGCTAGGGACAGTCCCTCTTTGGGCAGTTGTGTCCTGCAAAATATTTGTAAACTTGGCAAATGTGCTGAGATTGTAGGACATACTTATTTCCTATAGTTTATGTAATAGTTGCATAAAACAGTTATTCTGTATCTGAACCACCTATATGTTATAGAAACAGAATAAGTAAGTAAACATTACAAGAATAAGCATTTATCAAGGCAAAACAGTGAAGCTCTGATTTTCATACTGGCCGGGTGTATGTGTCGGCCTGCAGACATCTGACGTATGTCCCACATTGGTCATTTGCAGAGGTGGCAACCCTACCATAGGTACATCTTGGCTAACAATAGTGTTAGGTGATTCTATACATGATTGCGTGTTCTGCTCCTGGCAGTGGTCGTTTTACCCTTCAGAGCAGGTGCTATTAGTACAGGGGTGAATAATGCTGATTTCACCTGTTCTGGACATCATTGACCGTGATCTGCACAATATTCGGAGAAGCTTATCCCTGTTTCGTGCATATCCATATAGTCATATTTAAACATCGCTTACCAGCAGTGGGCAACGCATATTCCCACTAACGTGTGCTAAACATGATCTGATGACCTGCATCCGACATATATTACTCGTGCCTTCGGGATTACGTTACATCCCTTGCAGGACGTGGGACCGGGAACATGCATGATGGTCACTGCATTTAACACATGTATATCTGGGATATGTATACGTGTTATGTCGTTTTGTACATGGAGTATACTATGACTGTTACTCCATACTACACTCACATGGGTAACTCAGTTAGTTTACATATTGATGAGTCCAGTTAATGATGTGTCCATGTGATGTTTGCTAGATGTGCTCCGGCATTGGGTATGTATATCACAGTGAGCCACACACGATACTGTGCTACACCTTCAAATGACCGTAGGAGGGGCATGCTGGGGTGATGAATACCTGTCATGGGTACAACCCATGTCTTGACACAACATCCATGATTTTATTGTGTGGAGCCCCTCATTAACGCAGCAGGGACTCTGTGATGAGTGTGTGCAGAACAGTGCTTACACACATGTGCTTCCGCGATTGCCTCTCCTCCACTAAGCGACAGTTGGTTACTCGATGTTGTGGTGACAGCAGACACTGTTTGCCCCATTTGGTGTATGGCCTCTGACAATCGGCCGTGTACCTACCGATGTACCTGGGAACCTATACACACAGCACCACCATATGCTGATAGGCGCATGTACTGTTCAGGTGTTGACATTCCGTGTTCCAATAGCTGTTGTGTGTACAATGTTTGAGGGCTGCCTATGTAGGAGTCACACAGTGGGCCACCTATACATTACAATTTACAGGTGGTCGTGTTTGTGTGCCATCCATTTTACTGTGTGTGCAGGTGGAGAGGTGTGTCAGTCTGTAGGGGCCTACACTGTCAGAGCATGTGCTATACGTTCCCTCTTTGCCAAGGCATATGCATATTGCGCATGCCTCCATCTGCCTACCGGGGCTGGCACAGTGTGTTCGTGGTCTGAATCCCTCTGTGCCTGTGATGGCCTTGGCAACTGCGGTGGGCTATGAGGGCCTTCACCATTTTGTCCCTGCTGCAGCTGTTTCCGCAGGATCATATTATGTAGCATGGCACATACTATGACGACATGGGAACACGTGCCTGGCGAGTACTGCAAGGCTCCACCAGATGTGTCCAAGCTCCGGAACCGTGATTTCAGCATCCCGAACACATGCTCTATGATGATTCTGGTTTGTGCGTGTGCCTCATTATGGCGTTCTTGCATGGGTGTGTGAGCATTTCTGATGGGAGTCATCATCCACGGCTCCAGTGCATAGCCAGCATCCCCCACAAGGTGGCCATGTCGGATGTCCCCCCTGACAAATACCTGATACAGCTGTGAGGCATGCCAGATATGGGAGTCATGGTAGCTTCCAGGGCTGCCAGCACACACATCCATGATAATGCCCTGGGCATTGCACATGACCTGGCAGTTGATGGAGTGGAATCCCTTGTGGTTTATGTAGCGCCTACCATGCTCACCAGGTGGTGACTTGATTTGTATGTGTGTGCAGTCTGTCGCGCCCAGTACCCCCGGGTAGTGTGCCACACGGTGGAAGTGACGCATATTGCTGGCCAACTCCTCCTGAGTTCAGGGGAAGTATATATGCTCATTGGCATGTGGTAAAATGGCATCCAGGAACTGGTGTAGTACCCTGGATGCCGATGCCTGTGAGATCCCCATTATATCTCCAGCTGGCCTTTGAATTGTACCTGTGGCTAGTATTCGCAAGCTTACACATACCTTCGTGTCCACTGGGATGGGTTCCCCTCTGTTGTTTCTGGTTCTCAGGCATGGCCGGCACAGCTCCCCTATTTGCTGTAAGATGTCATTGTCCACCCTGTAATGCTTTACTATCTCCAGATCATGTAGCCCTTGGTAGATTACCCTTGGTCTGAACACTCTTCTCCTCCTCCGGGGCCTGCGGTGGTTGTCGGCATCCTCCTCCACAACACCGTCAGTTTCTAACACATGCTGATGAATCACAGCTATGGCAGCTCCCAACATGTACATTTTAAAAGTTCCCCGTGTGTTTACACCTATGGTGCAGTATTTGGGAATACACAGGTGTGTGTAGGGTGCTTTCACACTTTATACTATTGTGCTGTGAACACTGATGATGTCATAGGGTGTGTATGCACGATCATAGCTACAGGGTATCTTATGTGTTTTACTACCGGAACTACTATTGTGGTGCCTTTGGTGTTGAATTACATTTGGCTGCCGTGGATTACCTCTTGACCTTCCCTTTACATTTCTGCACATTCCACCTACCATTTTCTGGCATGCAACCAGCAACCTGCTTTCATTTGTACTTTCCTAGACCAGGCTTATCTTGTATAATGTGTGCTATTGCTGGTCTACTGTCAGTTTGCTTTGCTCTGCTATGACAGATCTCCTGTCTTTGCAATCCAATGCCTCCCCTCCTTTATTTGCATTCCAATGCCTCCCCTATCCTGTTTTGCAGGTTTCTGCGAGCAGACTTGTCAGCTGCCGTCGACTGGCTGCCGTGAGGTGATTGGTGTTAATTGCTCATTAGTACTCCAATTACCCTACTTTGGCATTTCCTTCTTTTCTTCCCCTTACCTTCCTGTTTGTGCTATTGTTTGTGGCGCGTGCATCTGCTTACCGGGTTTCGGGCACGTTTTCATCCCCGTACACATGTGATTTCGGGCACAATGTGTGCTCTCAGCTAAACAAGTCTATACCTTCCTCCCACCCCTGTCCTGCAGCTTTGCTTAGCAACGGACAGGCCAGATTTGCATTGCTCCAATGTTCTTACTGCTACGGTGGCACACCCCTCTGCTGAGGTCATGTATCGCCTCTGAGCCACTCCTCGGTGTTATAGTGCTGCGCCGTATGGTACAACCTTCATCCGGCGGGACATTTGCGATTCAGTATTACCTGCCTCATTTGCATGGCATTGACTACTAATTCATAGTTACTGCGCCAAACACTGTCGCAGGCCCTTAGCAACCCTTGCACCTTGGTTATGATGTTCCATGCCTACCATTGCGTATTATGGTGTAAACCTGATATTTATTACATTGCGATTTTATGACATTTTTATATAATTTCTTTATGTTCCTGTTTGCCCACACATGCCCTGAGGTTGTACTGTGCGTTACTGTGGACATGACATTAAATGTTTTTTAGGTGTTGTGCATCTTTTCTTATGCCATTGGCTGTGTATTTAGCCATTGGCATATGTTAACTTTGTAATACATGAGTCTGGTCCGCTTCCATAGCTCCGATGTTCTGTTTGGGAAAATGTAAACCGTGTTTTTGGTATACATTTCCGTGGGCTTACGCGACACCGGCACCACTTCATGAATCGCTATCTGCCTTTCTTTGCATGGTGAGACACTGTGTATGGGGTGATTAGCATACCTATGCTGTGGGCTGCGCAGTTCTGGCATACGCTGGTAGTCCACGTGGAATTGGATCGTACCTGAATCGCTCGACGGCCATATTTGGCATTATTCCGCCTACACTACGCCTGCGCCTGGCACAAGCTTCATGAATCCCGGGGTATGTTGCTGCATATTTTAATTTCTAAAAGTTTCATTGCAAATACTTAACTCATTACATCTGAATGATGCCTCCCAGTACATCTGCAGTTAACTCCTACTGACGCCTCTAGGCATTAAATATTGCTTCTTCATATTTATATCAATAATTCCAAAACCATGCTATGTACAAGGTTTTAAAATATTTCACTGTAAAGCTTACACAATGGCAAATTCAACTGCATTAATATTTGACCTCTGTCTAGTGCAGGTAATTAGATATTAACTGTTGTTTTTATTATATTAATTTATACAGATATAATTTTCACATTTCCTAAATATTTCAACAACCAAGTAACACAGACAGAAATCCTTGGCCTCATATGAAAGCCCTCTGCTCGATAAATAAATAAGTATACGTGCAACTTGAGTGGTTGCTGAGATATTGTAAATTGTTTACAAAATATTTTAAATGTAATAGTGTAACTTATAAAATTCAGTCTAAGACCTAG
The DNA here is from genome assembly GCF_019279795.1 of Protopterus annectens. Lineage (NCBI taxonomy): Eukaryota > Metazoa > Chordata > Ceratodontiformes > Protopteridae > Protopterus > Protopterus annectens. Next base: position 459,628,336 of record NC_056738.1, read on the forward strand.
AACCTAAAGAACACTATGACTATAAGAATAGTTTGTACTGAAGAGTTTGGCATGTATACTTTTTTCATAACCCCTGTGGTTCCAGAGGTATGAATATTTGTTTGAAATGTGAGGACATAATTTGATTCTGTCAAAAGGCTTAAGCTCCACCCATTGGAAGTTTTAGTCCAAACTTCCTGAGCTCCATTGGAGTTAAATAACCCTATTTATGACTGAGTATTATTAAAACTATAATTTATAGAAAGAATACTTACAAGTATACATGGGAACCATAGCTAGTGAGTGGTATAATTAAATTACATCAGTAGTCAGTAATGTTGCTCAGATTTTTGCCAGGTAGTATTTCTAGCCAGGCTAACTTTTAATCTGTTTTTGTAGTCAGACAGGTGGCACTGTGCTCTGTCATGCAGGCATAGCTCATAAGCCTAAACAGTTCAAAAATATGGATTGCATCTGCATGGTATATTACACTGTCTCCAATCACATTGGCTTAAAACAATATTTATTTCTTGGAAAAGTGATATTTATATTTTTATGGCATACAAAATGGCACAAAAATGTTTCATTACAGCTGAAAATACAGCTACTCCTTTGCCTTTTAGTGTAGAAGAAAAGCTTTTGTATCTATCTATCTATCTATCTATCTATCTATCTATCTATCTATCTATCTATCACTCTATCTCTCTATCCATCCATTGTTGACTGGGTTTGTCCCATTAGGCTAGTAGCCTCTTTTAAAGGGAGACCTTTACCAGGCCATTAGGGAACTTCCCATATTCTTTTCTACAGGTGCCATAGGATCTCTTACATCCATGTGAACTACCTCTTACTCAAGCAGATTTTATTAATTTATTTTAGCATTTGCTTACTGGGAAAGTCTGACTGCAGATGGGAACTTAACTTTAATGTCTCATTTGAAGGATGGCATTGATGTATTTATTATGCAATTATCACAGTAAACTTCTCTGGAGATTTCATGATAATATATTAAACAGCTTTGGAGATTTACACATTTATATATAATGGCCAAAATAGAGTAATAGAGTATTTTATTATATATGCATAGAAAGCAGCTTAAAGTCTTCAGAGCACATCGTTATGATCATAGCACCCATGAGTATGTGCACATGCAGATGCTTTTTCATTAAAAATACAATTATTAAAATACAAAAATGGTAAATACATTTTTTCAATAATATATATATATATATATATATATATATATATATATATATATATATATATATATATATATATATATATATATATATATATATATATATATATATATATATATATATATATATATATATATATATATATGAAAAAAGAGGCTACCAGCATGCAAAATTTGAAAAATTATGTCATTGTCTCTTTAAATAAGCACATAGACTAATGTATACCAATATATGTCAACCCAGCATTATGCCCTTGTATCACCCTCCACTTTGTTCATATCACTCAACCTCTTAGGAGAAGAATTATGGATAAAGTAAAAAATAATAGGAATGCAAAGACCCAAAAATCTGGACAGGTTTTAAATATTTCTCTTATAAACGTAGGAAGTTAATTGAATAACAGGTTTTGCATTGGTATTCATTTTCTGAGGGATACGAGGTCTGAAACTCAGATGTACTCTATGTGCACCTACAGGAATGCATGGATCGGTCCTTCCCAAGTAAAACAAAGACTCACTCCTCCAAGAACAGGAGGCCAGTCTGGTAGACCCCGGCCATAAACAAGCTATACAACAGAAGGAGGAAGCTATTACAAGACAAGGCAAAATCCCATAAAGGGAAGGCATCCTTGATCATTACCAGTAAGAAACTTTGATCCCTCATAAAATCATCAAAGGCCAGCTTTGAAAGAAAAATCGACAAAGACTCTAAAGATAATCACAAGGCATTCTTTAGTTACATCAAAAATCTGGATGGCAACCCTCAGATCTGCTCTGAGCTGGTGCATAATGGCACAAAATACACTGAACCCACATACATTGCCAACATCCTGGCGGACAGGTTCAGTGCAAACTCCCCCCCTTCCCCCCCAAAAGGGCCTGTGTCTATCGCAGAAGAATGCAGTCCCCCAGACATCACAGACACACAGGTAAAAGCAGACTTTCCAAAGTAAAAACACAGCATCAATGGGACCAGATGGTATCCCGGGCTGCGTCTTACACGAGCTCCAAAAACGAACTAAACCCTCACATGAATTCACTGTTCCAACTCAGCCTTACCACAGGTTATGTACCCAAAGAATGGCGTACAGCAACAGTGATCCTGCTCCACAAAGGTGGCGCCACAACGGATCCCGGGAACTATCGCCCTATAAGCCTGACTAGCCTGGTCTGCAAGGCTATGGAGTGCATCATTATGGATCTCATTAACAAAGACATTGGGAACCTCCAAACATTGGACCCCACCCAATTCGGCTTTGTTAAGGGCAGATCTTGTTCCTTAAACCTAGTTGATTTCTTCAAAACAGTTACCAAAGCCTTAGATGAGGGAAAGGTAGTCCACACAGCTTACCTAGACCTAGCTAAGGCCTTCGACACAATACCCCACTCAGGTATCATAAATCAGCTTACCAGCTTAAAATCAACCCATACGTCACAAGATGGGTTGCAAACTGGCTCAGGGATAGAACTCACATGGTTAGAGTTGCGGGTGCCATGTCCAACTCTAAACCAGTCACAAGTGGCGTCCCACAGGGATCAGTCCTGGGACCACTCTTGTTTGGTATATACTTCTCTGAGGTACAGGCAAATATGGGAGGACTGTGGCTGACCAAGTTCGCAGATGACTACAAACTGGGAGACATAATCGACTCTCTGGCTGACACAAGCATCCTCCAGAAAGACCTTACGGAAACTGATACCTGGTGTCTAAACCATGGCCTCAAGCTAAATGCAAAAAAATGTAATGTCATCCCCTTTGGGAAAAACAAACAGCCCACAAACTACCATATAGGAGGAAATCCACTAATTATGGAAGAAGTAATCAGGGATCTGGGGACCCAAGTAGATAGTAACCTCTCCTTTGACAACCACATTGCCAAAGTGGTTAGAAAGGCTTTCTATATAGCCCACCTAATCACAAAAGGGTTCATATCTAGATCAAGAGAGGTCATTGGGCCCCTCTACTCATCACTTATCAGGCCCATAATTGAGTACAATGCCCCATTTGGAATGTACCTTACTAGACACCTGCAACAGCTGGAGAGACCTCAAAAATACCTCACCAAGAGGATCGTGGGCCTCAAACAGTTGCCCTATGCAGCTCGACCAAAGAAACTCCAGCTCTACTCAGTTGCTTACCGCCTACTCAGAGGTGATCTCTGCCAGACATACAAGGCCATATCCAACCCGGAATTGTTCGACATGCTCCACCTCAAGAAAACCAAATCCACTAGAGCTACACACTCCAGGGATTTAAACCTTAACACAACAAAAAATAAGACATGCTGGAGGGATAGATTCATATCCCAAAGGCTTCCCGCGCTCTGGAATAGAATCCCAGTCCATGTTAGGCAGAGCCCCTCAATGACCCTCTTCAAGAGAAATCTTGACGAGTGGATGGGTAATCGTAAATTTGCTCCTGGGATCACTTCTATGGCCCTGCTGGACAGAGGCTCAGGACTCTAGTCAAAAAGGTAGGCGAAAGCCAACAAATTCTGGCTAGGCTTATTAAATGCCCTAGGGCAGATAGCCTAGTACCTACCTATGAACCTATGAACCTATGAACCTATGTCTGTCATTATTTAGTGACTTCAGTCCTCAGATGATTTGCCGCAAAACCACATTTTTTATGGCAAAACCAAAAATATGAGGCAAAATCAGGGACATTATGGAAAATTCTGGACATCTGAGAGGTATGCCTGTGTTCATCTTGCCTGAATCTAGCAATTTTAACAAAATCTTATAATCATTACAGACACTTACTATATCCTATAAATAAAGTAACGTCTGTGCTGTGTGAGTGGCTGTGTTAATAATACTCATTTGTTAACTAGTTAGGCCCACTGAATACACATCTTTTCAGGGGTGACCAGGGGGCTATGTCCAGTTGAGTGACTTGCTCATGGTCGCACAGTAGGCAAATGAGGACTGAAGGAATCAAACTGCGAACACAGGAACTACAGCATATTATGTATAAATTCAAGTAATTATTTAAACTGTAATTGGTTTTTGTATTATTTTTAAAGACTGTAAAATTATTGTTCTTACAATGTTTTGTAATACTTTAGATCTTTTCTCCCCAGGCCTCCACTGAAAATGGGCTCCTACCCAGACAGACTTTCCCGGTAATCAAATGTCAATAAATAAAAAATAAATAAATTTAATGCAGCATCTTAGAGTATGATTTGCACCCTTATAGTGATTCAAGCAGAAGACTGCATGACTAAGTTCATTCATGTAGATAAATAATCACAACTTCAGGATCTGACTTACAAAACTGGCAATCTGCCCAACTTTGTAATTAAAGTACTGGATAATGCAGTAGTGTTTAAAAAATAACTTGCACACCAGCAAGCATTTCAGTCCTGCTCAGCTTGGATTACTTTCCTGTTATCTGCTATGAGTCTATAAGACAGGAGTATGTAGAAGTCACGTGAAAGCTCATGACAGACATCTGAAAGAGATATAAAGTCCAAACCAGAGAACACTGAAAATTGTCAGTGGTACAACCACTTTTACCTAGTAGATTCTCAGGGACACAGTGAAATGGGGGTTCTATACTGTTTACTAGAGGAACATCTCTCAAACATGCTTAATCTTGGTGCACCAAACACAGTTGTTATAGAGCATGTCTGTAGACCTCTGAAATCACTGGGACCTCCCATACAAGTTATATTGAATGTTTTTAAACTTTCTTGATAAAGGGTGACTCTTACAAGTTGCAAAAGAGAGGTGTCTGTTTCAAATGTGTGCTAGCCATTTTGTCTATTTCAGAATTTGTGTTCCTAGTAGTAACTATAGGAGAAATTGATATACAATGGTGAGATCACCCTACTAAAGAAATAACCTGACTTCTATGCTTAAATATCCTGTTGAGTTAGCAGTTAAGTTAAAAAATCAGAGCTATGCCTTTTCTTCACCAGAGGCTGCCCTTTAATTTCTTAATGAGAATGTGTGAATAGATTCAGTACTGAATGAATGCAATGTATGGAAGCATGGCACAATCTCTGTTAAGAATAACATGATGAAATTATCAAAAAAGATCTCTGGGTTCTAGAACATTTTCTGCAGGTTAGGTGTTTTTAAAACACCCCACATCAGCATTCTTATTCTATTTAATTAATTAATTTATTTATTTAACATTTGTCTACCAGGATAATCCGACTGGACAACTAGTGTCCATTTTCAGCGGAGTCCTGGGAAGAAAAGCTCCATACAGTACGGAGAGTAAATTAATGGTAGCATTTTTGGTTACAAGGTGAGAAAATGATAGTAACAATTAGGAAACATGCTATAGCTAGTAGAAACCGTATGTACAATATATGCAATGAGCATAGGTAGAACACAGTACTGCAAGGCATTTACACAGTGATAGCAATATGTGCAATATGTACAGTGAGCACCTATGTCAGCAATCCTACAATGGGTGAAAAAGTAGAGCCCCATGCAAACCAGAAAGTTATCTGCCAGATAACACTTTAATGAAGGACATCATTTAACTAATTTCCTTCTGTCACCCCAGGGAGAAGGAAATGAAACAACAGCCAAGCAACACTTGAATGCATCAGCGTCAGAAGTTTCACACTTGGAGACATCTACCTATTACCTTCAGTCCTTTATGGATCTCTTATCTTCACCAATCTCCATATCTCACCAAATCGAAACACAAAATCACAAATCACATTCTGCACCCATCACTGTACTTCCCTCTGTTTCCTTAAATGGCTAGAATTATTGCAATGCCTTACCTATTTATAAATCTTAACTGCTGAGAACACTGTAGATGAACCCACTGCTTCCCCTGGCCTTATTTCTGTACTACATAGTTATATCCCCAAAAGATCCTTAAAATCAGAAGACAAGAAGGTGCATAAACCCAAAGATCTGCTGGAAAAAGCCTTTACTATAACTCTGTCACCAAAGCTTAGAGCAAATCTTCCCAATAATATTAGATCAAATCCTAACCTCAGAGCCTTCAAACATGCATTAAAATAATTTCTAAGAAAAGCACAGACCTGCTTCTGTTCTAAACCTTGTTGAATGCATCTGCAGCATACCTGTCCTAAGCATTATCAACATAATCTTCGTAACACGCCCCCTATAACTTAGCTCTGATCTACTCTTATTGACTTAATCAATAACTCTCTTTCTTCCCCCCTTTCACTTCCCATCTATATATTTACCACTCTTTCTCTTATTACTAGCCTCCACATTATCTTTACTTATTTCTCTTGTCACATAATCTTTCCCTCTATACCCCCTCATTCTTTTTCTTCTACTATCCATCTGACTTCTCTGTTGAAGTACTTATCCATATGTCTACCTCCTTTCTTTGTCTCACCTGCTTGTTCGTATTTTGTATCTGCAATAATGCTTTCTCGTTCTTTGTGTTAGAAGTAATATCTCATTCTAACCTCATAATGCATACTGTAACAAAGTATGTTGTAACTTTATTATATCATTGTATAGTCAATTATGAAATTAATGTATTTTGGAGCTTTTCTCCACAGGCCCCCACTGAAAATGGGTACTCTGGACCAAGTAGGACTTTCCCAGTAAAGAAATGTCAATCAATCAATCAATCAATCAATCAATCAATCAATCAATTAATCAATCAATAAATTATTAGTGAAATGTACCTTTCCTCTAAATGTGATGAGTTTAGCACTTACTTCTGTTGTGTTTAAACCACTTGCACTTACTGTCTCATGCTTCTTTTTACCTGCACTTCCCTTACTTTATGATCCTATGTACCTATTAGCTTAGGCATTTTCTTCCATGCAGTACTCTAGGCAGTATCTCTGTTAATGTATAATAGGTTCATTAACACTGAAGTACAAAGCCTGTAAAGCCTGTATCGCTGGGTTAAGGGTTTCTGCCTTAACAAGCTGGATGCAGTGATTGCTCAGTTAGGACATACAATACAGGACTTTCATAATATTTATAAGTAAACTAGGTTTAGATACACTAGGATTCTAAAGGAATACAAACAAGCACAGACACTTTAGTCTATTTCTGAATGGAAAATCACAGTTGTACTTACAGAGGGAGGCTACTAGTTCATGGATAGTAGGTAATAAGCCTGGAAAGTTAAAGAAAGACGTGCCAATCATTTCAGCTACCATTTCTTCTACTGCTGGGAAGGTGGTTACTAATGCATGAAGTATAAAAATGGAGTTTTAAGAGTTTGTACCAGAGGGTGGTATGGGCATACAGAAAGATTAAACAGACTGCGACTTGGTGCCTACAAACTTCCCGTCTTGTAGAACTTTCATATATAGATAGTAATATTTCCAGTTACTGAGTAAGAAGTCTGTAGGGCTATCAACTGTTCCTTAAAGATAAGGCTCTGAGTGCAGAAGGACTCGATGTGGAGCTGACACACTTTAGAAACAAATTTAGTACATCGCTCCTAAATCTCTTTCAGTCCATCTAAAAAGTTGGCAAGATTATCTCATCCCCTTCACTGTCTACAATTTCTGTTCTGCCCAAAACCTGGTAAAGATTGTAAGAAAGCAGTAAATTAGTGTTTCTTTTTGCTCATTAATATTGACCATAAAATGTATACTCAGATCGTATCCAAAAGTGTGAAGCCTCTATTACCTTCACTCATTAAGCCAGCTCAGTCAGTGGTAATTAATGGGAGATGTAGTGCAGATCACCTGTGTACCCTACAAGTATACAGAGCCGTCCTGTCTCGATGTCAGAAAATGTGACTGCGATTATAATTGGTTTTGTGAAATTCTTCTATAGTATGAAATGGGCCTTTCTATGGGGGGATATAACTATGATTTGGTTCCTGTCTATCACTGCTAATGCGAATAAAACGTATGATACTGCAGAAGCAGGAGTGTTTATTATCAGCAGTGTTTTGCCCCCTTTGATTGGATAAGAGGATCAGACAACTTGTAAGCAAATATGTGAATAAACTGTTCTCTTTATAAAACCGGTCATCACATGGTATGGTTAATTATTCTTTACTATTTGCAGATGACTGTTGCATTCTGTCTCAAAATTCTGACATTGAAACCCTGCAAATAGCGCCCCGGGCCTCTGCTGAAAATTGGCTATGTTCCAAGTCTGACTTTCCTGGTAAACAAATGTTAAATAAGTAAATAAATATACTCTCTCAGACTGGCCTGAGATCAGGACTTCATATGAACTCGAGCAAATCATACATGCTGTCTATTAATGGAAATGAAAGGGACTTACATTCCTCAGGCACACATTTCTCTTTTATTGATGGGCAAAGAGGCTGTAGTATTTGGGTATTTTACCGTATCCATATCAAGCTACTATGTTGAAAATAAACATAATGAACATATTATTCAAATTATATATATTATATATATAGGGTCTTACACACAGGAAATTAATATTATCCCTTATGGTTTGTATTACATTTCTTAAGATGTTTATACCTTTTTTGTCTCCTTATACATCTCCAAATCCATCTTGGAAACAAATAGTTAATTAAAATCACAGTCAACCCACAAATTTTATATGAGATAACAAGAGACAGAAAGTCCCACTGTGTGCTGTTTCAGCACAGCTTCAAACCTGGGGCTTGGCATTCCTGACTGGAGCATTTAAACATGTGCCATTTCTTTAAACCAGCTTTGCACAGTCCACAATACTTCTTCAACCAAATGAGCTAAAATTGAGTCTGAGATATTAGCAATCATTCTGTCTGGGGCTGTGAGTTGGTTTTCTGCCACATTAACTCTACATATTAAACACTCACAAGGTGTACAATCTTCTTTTCAAACTCTGAAGGGATTATGTTTTGCACTGCATTGCATATATTTGTGGATCAGTGACATCTCTGTGAGGTTGGACTTATTTAAAGATGGATAACTGGCTAGTGAGAGATACTAAGTGGGAGAGGAAAAGGTATTCACTGGCTATTAGGGCTCGTGTGGAGAATGAGGGTCACTAAGGTAATCATTGCATTCCAAGTGGGTTCTTCTTTATATAGATCATGGGACGTATGTGTATGTTTAAGATATGTGGCCACAAGATCTATATTCTGAAGCAATGTTAGCCTTCTTGTTTACCACTTTCAAAAGTCAACAGAGCTGTTAGACTTTTTGGCTAAAGATGCAACCAATTCTACTTTCACAGAGTACCAGACCCCTCAGAGTTTATACAGACAAGCAGACAAGATAACTTAAGTGAAAAAAATGTTATCTTATGGGAATACATATCTGACCTTCTATTAGGGTAATACATCTGCAGCATCCCATGTTCTACCCCAGTCTATTTTTTTAGTTAACTATTCATGTTTAATTAAATGGATTCTTCCTCGATTAGATCTGATCAGTACCTATGTATCCTCGATCTACTGTAGATGCCATCTGAATTTTTAAATACAGTACATATATTTATGAATTCTGTGATATTCTAAGTAATAAACAATCTATTAGCACCCAGCACCAGTGGAATTTACTTAGTTAATTCTCTGCAAAGTAATATTTCAATTAATGATTTCCAGATAACATTTTGAGTCTTTGTTATTAAATCAGCCTGAGTTGTCTGGTGTATACAGTGCTGCGATTGATATGATACAGCAATAAAAAAGTACATTTCTGATAAGGAATATAGAAAACCTACAGTTTTATATTTAGTAAAGGTAGATCCCTCCCAGTTTTTTTTGAGTGGTCATTGCAGCGTAACCTTTTTTTTTCATGGTTCTCCTTCTACTTCATTCTTTGCAGTGTACCCCAATGTCCCCAATCATATCCAGATGTATCTACCTCACCTAGAACCCCCACACTATCACTTTTCTAAGGCTGGGGCCAGCATGGAACCTAATAGCATGGGGGGTGTTGTGGCACTGACTACTTCCACTTTTTTTATCCCTTGAATTCTCTATCCCCTGCATTTACCTGCTGCATCCAAGGGCTACTTCCTCTCTGGACTGCTGTTCCCTAAAGGAAACATCTATAAGAATGCCCCCCCCCCCCCCCTCAGATTGGGTGCATGCATTCATTCCTGTCAGCTCCACAGATGCCAGAGTCACTAACTGAGCTAAGTTGCCTGTGCCATAGTTAGGGATTTTATTCCTCTAAACCACAGCACTGACTCTTGTGGCATAAATGAAACTCAATAAAACACAGATGAATAGGACAGTGGAAATATTAATTAAAACACATCGCTTCACATTGCACATTAAGAGAAGTCAAATGGATAACAAATATTTTTGAAACAAGCTTTGTGGGTCTTATTGAACAATTCCAGTGATGAAGTAAAACATAACTGATATTGTAGAGAATTCCATAGGTAAGGAGACAGGACAAAATAAATTGTACACTGCTGCAAAAAGAAGTTTTACCATAATTGCAAACCTTTCCTGGTTAAGCATATGGTTCTAGATGACTGATAACGCATAAATACCTCTTTAACGTAAGATGAACGAAATCATACAGGGCAAGGTAAAGTTAAATAAAGATGTGTAGGTTCTGTTCTCACTGCAGTTGACTGGACTGCTGACACTGCAGTGCAGCAATAGAAGGGTGCTACACTCCTGAGTGTCTCGTCGTTTGGATGACACATTAAATCTAGGTGCTATCTGCCTGATTTGGTGGTAGGTCAGACAGATGTAAACGATCCCACAACACCTATCAAAAAGAGTAGGTCCCAGATGCCCTGGCCAAATTTCCAACTCCACAATGGCCACGATTAGAATAAACTGGGTATCGGATAGGGAATGGCTGGATAAAGGAAAGAATGATACATTACTTAATTATCTTGTTCTATTTGCAGTCAAGATAATCTCTTTTCATGAACCCACTTAAGGATTTTGTTTAATAATTAAAATAACCAGAATATTTGATAGTTGATCATTTCTCCTACCACAGAATTAAAGTAGATAGATTCTGTGAATAACTTTATTTATTTACCTTCTGTCGCTTGTCCCTTTCTAGTATAGATGACAAACAGGTGAGGTAGTTTGTTTATATGCCTTATTACAAAGAAGGACATCAGGATGGATAGCAGCATTACAAAATATAAATTAACTGATTAACTGACAGACTACACAGATGTACATGCTTATATTTCAACAGCTTACTACAAAATGGCAGTCAGGCTCACATGTGCTCTGCCCATGGAAAGCTTCTTAAAGGTATACATAAATATCCATCTACACCTCCTTATTCTATAACTGGGAAGATTGGCTAGTCATTATGCATAATTTTTAGTCACACACTAGAGATACAAAATAAAGCACATTAAAGGATGGGAGTCATAAAATAAAATAAAAGTGGTAAAAGAGTATCTTGTAGTACATAATGCAGCTTCACCAAAGGCTGGATCATGATTTGCAAGTCGACTGCACAATGAGCAGGCAGTTGGCTGTACCTCTTTGCTTAGCAAAACCTTTCACTATGTGTTTTATTACATGTAGTGAGATGCTTTTAACTTAGACTTGCACATCTGATGTATTTATTATACACTGACTCTTTATGTGTGTTTAAACACTAAATACCCAAACCTGCCTTTCAGTATTGGCAAAACAGTATCATGTCTCTGCTCGTCCCTCTTGCACATCCCCATTGTAACACCAGAAGCAAATACTCATTCCTAGGGATATTCCCAATGTACTTCTCCATTTTTTGTTTCAACAAGAAGATATTCTTATATTTAGAGTGAATTCCTAATATTTATCCCCATGCAGTAACAGAAGTGAATATTTCTGTCTAGGGCTGCCCCTCCAACAGTTCAGTTCCAAGTTTTAATTTAAGCTCATTATTACTAATGTAGTTTGCACATCACTTCACCCTTCTGATAATTACAGTAACAGTTTCTGGATGGAGGAGTCACCTCTCATGTCCTTGTCCTGACTTAATTTCATGTGCTGTTGTCTCAGGTAGTTACCTTCCTTTTGTAATATTTTAGTAGGGCAGCCTTGGCACTAGATTTGAGTTTGATGTTCATGGGCTTATGCTCTAAGTAGCTTTCCCCACCTTACAATCCTTATAATGACAACAAATGCTCATTTCTAGTGCTACCCTACCACGTTACATCCTGATTTCTTCTCATTCATTAAATTGAGCCAGTGAGGGAGACTTCCTATAGCTTGTTACAGTCAAGATTAGTAACCAACAACCTTCTATTTAGCACTAGCCCAGTCTTTTTGAAAATCTGGTACCCTGCAGCTCTGAATATGTTGCCATGTTAATTGTGGGTCTTGTTAAGTTACTATGCAGTGCAGTGTGTGTGTGTGTGTGTGTGTGTGTGTGTGTGTGTGTGTGTGTGTGTGTGTGTGTGTGTGTGTGTGTGTGCATGTGTGTGCATGTGTGCATGCGTGCGTGTGTGTGCATGTGTGTGTGTGCGTGCTAGATGCACTTTTAACAAATGTGAGTTTCAACGGAAGAGAAATTTGCTGTTGCTCATGCCAAATCTTTGTGGTGTGAGAGGATTTTTGGTTTGTGTGTGTGTGTATGTGTGTGTGTGTGTGTGTGTGTGTGTGTGTGTGTGTGTGTGTGTGTGTGTGTGTGTGTGTGTGTTATTTTGTTTTGTACATCCTGTGATGCAAAGGAAGGAACAAATTGTAGTCGGCAGGAGCATCATCATATGAGCCATATTCTTTGGGTATGATCCCTGGTTTCCTTGTTTTGTTGACTGTTGACAGTTTATCATTTAGTTGTGAATATACTTATGAAGTCTACAAGTTTAATATTATTTTAAATATGAATACATTTTTAGTTTATCTTCTTAATTTGCAGGCACATGGATCTAAAATGCACTTTGAAGGGCTACAACATAGTTTGCCTGAAATTTAGGACAAAGAAGTAAAGGTATGACTGTTAATAAGGTTCTTCATGCAGTGCACAGTTTGATTCTGTCAGCCTTTGTTTGTCTACTTCTAACCAAGTCACTTCACCAGGCAGGACCTTACAACACCGTCTGTCATGAAATGCCCCTCTGTCATGAAATGCCCATTTCCAATTCAGAGGCATGTTAGCCGCAATAAGATAAGACCTCATTATCAGCTAATATGCATGTCTCTGAATTGTATTTACTACTGTGATGTGCAGATCATTTCTGATCAGCATATAATGGTAGTAACCTTCTGTTCATGTAGGCATTTCCCTCCAGTTAGTCTCACACACACACACACACACACACACACACACACACACACACACACACACACACACACACACGCACACACGCACACACGCACACACGCACACACGCACACACACACACACACACACACACCACATTCCCTGTATCTGTCCCTACCATATCTGTCATCCTCATAATAACTGGAGCGTCATCATGGCACTTAACAATTAGACCCTGGTGTTCTAGTGTATCCCTCCCTCCAATTCCTGCACATAGCTGCCAATTAGTGCTTCACTATATGTTATTTGATTATGAATCACAGCACAACACTTGTAGTTTAATGGGTTGCTAGATGCACTTTTAACAAATGTGAGTTTCAATGGAAGAAAAATTTGCTGTTGCTCATGCCAAATCTTTGTGGTGTGAGAGGATTTTTGGTTTGTTTATCAAATGTCTATCAATGTTTTTGATGTAAAATTTAAAATCAAAGTTTTAAATTAAATTCAAGTCCCTGTAATCATTGCAACAGTAAAGACAAAAACAGCATGCACAATGACAAGTCTGAACATTATTCTATGATATTTGGTGAGGGATCGCCAAGTAATGGAATATTGGTATGGCTGGGGGAGGGGCATGGGCCATTCATTATCTTGTCTGGGGTCATATCTGATCATGATCTGGCACTAATCAGGGGTACTACCTCCATCTGTGCAATCTCCCCTTGCTTCGTTGAAGACAGATAGCTGTCTTTCTTCCCCAAAACTAGTTGCTTTGCACACAATGTTGTTATCTGGGGGAATGTTCTCAACACTGAATCACTTGATTACATTACGTTACATCTTATCCTACAATAACTGAGTTATTTCATGAATGACCTTATTATGATGCTTGTTTTTCTTTAATATGCTTTGCACTGTGTCTTTGAGGCATGTACACGATAGATAACCATCACATTATGTAGAGCTAGTAGAGGCAGGACAACCAAAACATGCAATATTTCCTGTGCAGAGTATGAGCTGTACAACTGCTAAGGCTGTAGAAGTTTGAAGTATAACATTATTTTGAGACATTCAGCTAGCCCCAGTGCTACATGTTTTTAAGAAGTAAGAGTTGAGTGCATAGAGTATCAGAAGGCTCATTTGCATTCCATTCTGCAGTGTTACATTTTCTGAAGTAATAGAGTTGTAACAGAAAATGAGATGTGGTTTTCATAAATTTGAAACTCCTTTAATTCCCACTAGCTATTGTGGAGTATAATAAGACATAAAACATTTATACCTTAGTGTATTACAAATTAAACATTCATTGAATCCTGGCTTATTTGGTTAGAAAACATTTGACGATAAAACAGAGTAACTACATAATAACCTGTCTGTAGTGAGCTAATAAGCATGGTAACTACAAAGATACCACAGTCAGTCAGAACAATGACAGCTAAAATCAGTGGGGCATTTCACATTCTAGCACCCTCACAATAATTTGCATCATAATTTCAAATCTGCACGGAGCCTTTCATTCTACTGAGGATTTAACCAACTGGACACCTTGTAGATGACCCTGAGCACACTACTTCATATTATATTTTATATTTTAAATTCCTGAAATCATTCACAGACAGCAAAATGATGAAAGATTTATTCTGGCACATCTTAGAACTGCACAGCAGTTGCCTATGCAAACCAATTAACATACATATAACATATTAAACCGTGTAATACATATTCAGGAGGTACAAACACAATTACTTAGCAAAGGTTTACATGAATGAATAAATAGCCACTGTAGGAACAGACGGTGTCTGTAATGCAAATAACGGGAAGTAATGTCAGTGAGGACGGAAGCACCCCTTCCCATTTAATTTATTTTGAGTCATCCTCGTTATTGCCACAGATGGTACCAACCTTTTTACATGCTGGGAACTGGATTCAGACGGACCAGTCTGGGTATTCTGTAGCTATTTCTCACCCATTGTAGTTGCAGGATATGTCTTTCTATCAGCCCAGGCTAGAAGAATAGTATAGAACCATCTAACAGGGCACGCTGTACATATGAGTTCTGTTCTGATAATCTTGTCACGCTACATATATGTAAAATACCTTGCTAAGCAATGAAAAATACAGATGTTTCCCCAGTATCCCAATAATGCTTTTAGCACAGATTGTACCACACAGTTTCTAAAACACTCGAACTGTTTAGTACATGCTGAGTAAATAAAATGATTATGCAATTCTTAACTTCATCACAAGGCATCATTAGTGTATTTGTTGAAGACATGCAGGTTCTAACTATGCATGTCTAGCTGATTCTGACTTGCATCCAAACACTAGATTATAGCTATACCAACTCTACTGGCACAGTGACAGAGGGGCATCGAAGCCTTTGGTTCTGTTGTTTGGTTCTCAGGAAGGGCATTTTCCATATATAGTCTGCTGTGCATCCCAGTGTTTGTGATGGTTTCCTACTGTTTTTTGGCCATAATATGAGAGTAAACAGGAGTTATGTTAGGTCTATGTAAAGAACATTTGTACCCATAACAGAGAGGGAGACTGTCTAGTTAAGGGAATTGGAATCATCAAAATCTGAGAGACTTTGAGTATATTTGTTGTCAGTTCTAGAATTTCCCATGAGTAGCATATTTGGTTTAACAGTTATTTTTTCATTTGGTCCTCTGACATACACATCATTCTTGAAAATTGCAGAATATTGCTTAATATTGGGGCCTTGTCTGTCACAGAAGTGTAAGTGGAAGTCTCAGTTATGTTTCTCAGAGTCAAACGTAAGAGTGCCTAAAGTCCTTCATGTCAACATGGACAACCAAAAGGTCATGCTTATGTTTGGAGAAGTAGCAAGTATGAAGAGCCATAGTGATAGCTATGATTTTGGCCAGAGACATAGCTGGGTCATCTAATGCCTGGTGCCATTCCCTAAATCTGCTCCCCCACAATTCTAAGTTGAGCAGCAAAAAAATATCCATTCCCTGATCTGGTGCTTCTTACCTTAGGAGCAAGGAACAAACCAGGGACATTGATTTTAACATGAGAGCAAAAAACAAACAAAAACAGGACCTAACAAAACAAACAAACAAAAAAAAAAACAGTTTTTACTTTTAATTTTGACCCTTGTAGCAAACTACAACAATTTTAGCTAGTGATCTGTTGCAGTATGGAGCACTGCCACTGTGGTATCTTTTATTTTGCCTTAGCTCTTCCCAAGCTCATTCGTCAGTATTAGTGGTATACACTGAAGAACTTACTAGTCTTTCATTACTGTACTCCACATGAAAGACAAAGGGTGCCAGTCCTGTGGACTGCAAAGGCAGTACTGCAATTCACTTCTGTACCAGCATTCAGAAATAACAATACAGAGATAAAAAAGAGCTACTCTACCAGTTGATTGGCATCATCACCAATGTGCTCCCTAACACCTTGCATCTGGGGCTACTGCCCCCTTTGCCCTATTCTAGCTACACTTCTTATATTGGCAACAGAAAAGTAGCTTACTTATCCCATCCTTATCCAGCTTTATGAGCACTGAGTCTGTTTGTCTGGCTGTGGCATCACTAGTAATTAAGACAGTACTTGGGTTTGCTACAGGCATAGAGGGCATTAAGAGAGTAGACTTGAGGCACTATGAATTCTCTTTTTAGAGAATAGTGTATTGTGGCTGTGGGTACAGATTTACAAATGTTTTTTGAAGGGTGAGGTTTATTAGTGAGTTATGTTAAATAATTTACAAAATTAGAGTACTACGTGAAAAGGTGAAATGATAAAAAAATCAAACAATGTTGCAAACAACTAATATAACAGGGTATATATTTGACATTCAGGACTTATTCGGTTGGGTTACAGTTTTTAAATTGTGAAATCTCTCCTGGTAACAGTACTGTTTTATGAGACCTAGTTCTTTGGATTAGTCCTTAAGGAGCTCATCTCCTGAGCAAAAGACAATAGATTTACATTATACCAAAACAAACACAACCACCTACACCAGCACACTGACAAAGAGGAATAAAGCTCTGACTGTCACCTAGTAAACTCAAGCTTCATTGCGCTGTGTGTAGCGTGGAAAGCAGCTAAAGATGATGGGACTGAGTCACCACTGCTGGTTCTTCTTTCCTGAAGGGAGGGTATAAATGCATAGTCCACTATGGCAGTGACACCCTGAGACTGAGTGAGACATTGATTTACCACAAAAGAAACAAGGATATATGCCAACCAAACAGCATACCCACTGCAAGTGGAGGAAATACATAAATGCAGAAGCATATACGCATCCATGTCTCTGCTCAGCACTATGGAATTTCTACATGTCAAGGCTGCTGTGAAGGATGATGGGGATTAGTCTGAGCAGAAAAGCTTGATGTCTGTAGGGCTAATGGTCCTAAAATAAGGATCTGATGGTCAGCAAACAATGGAGAGTAAAAAACTTAAAAACTTAAAAATAAATATAGAAACACATACAATCGCCTAACACATGAAGATGCACCAACATGCACCAACATGATAACATACCAGTACAGTAACACAATACGCACAAAGTTCTCTCACAAGCACAGCTACAGAATCCTGTCAAATAAGGAATGCTATCACTACAAAAATGAAAATACAATCCTGTTTAATCGGACGTATTATTGCTTTCCGTGTGGGTGTCTTCCTTCAGGCACTAAATAGTGTTATACGTGTTCCACGTATTTTCGTTTTTCTAGTTTTTTACACTATTTCTTTGAATGCTATCACTACACTAGAAAATGCACACACACACACACACATGCACACACGCACACACACACACACACACACACACACACACACACACACACAAACACACACACACACACACACACACACACACACACACACACACACACACACACACACACACACACACACACACATACACACGCACACACACACAATGAAATGAAGGAAACAAAGCAAGAAGATGTAGCGTGTAATAAAGAATGTAAGCAGGATCAATATTTTACATTTGTTTCTGAGCACCAAAATTACATTTGGGCAATCTTCCAGCTTATTATTAAAATGGCATGCAGCCATCTTTTAATGACACTTCTTCACATCAAAACACCTGCGCAATCAAAATCAGCTATGATTGCCAGCAGTATTTCTGTCTGATATATATAATTATACGTCCTTCGAGATACAGCTATAAAAGTAAAAGTACTGCAGTAACTGTTTAACTGAGACTCTGAAGCTCTATCTTATGTACATTCTGAAGGTATATTTATTCAAACCAGCAATACTGTTATAAAGTTAAAGGTCATTTTGTCACTAGAGAAAGTGAAAATATTAAATTTAAGGCTATGACTGTTTATCTACTTAGGCTTATTATTAAAGCATAGCTTGCTGGCTTATTGTACATACACACACACACACACACACACACACACACACACACACACACACACACACACACACACAAATACACATGCACACACACCAGAAAGATAACTGAAAAATGAACATGCATCAGATATTCCATGACTATAGCAGAAAACACTAATTTTATCAGTTATTACTGTTTTCTTAGCCATTATTTCTTACAGTTCATAGACTTGATAAAACAAATGCTTGAGTTGTAAAGACAGTTAACAGTTTTGGTCAAATTAATTTGCCTGTTTACTCATATTATAAGCTATATGCATTTTGTACTGCCTTCAGACTTCTGTGACCTGTTGGGATATTAATCTGGGGGGACAAGTTACTGTCCAGAATTGTATTACACACCATGACTAAATAACCATGTACATTTACTGAAAAAATACTTTCAGATGGGAAGATGGATTATGTCAGCAAACAGCTCACAAATGTGGACTTTGAGGGTTTCATATAGATTTTTCAAAATCTAATAATTATCATCAGTAAGGTTGACTGAACAGTGAAAGCAATTAGACTATCAAAACCTAACACAAGATATGCCTTGGTATTTCATCTTATAGTTTTTCTTTATAAACATAAGAAAAGTATTCTATAGTTTGCTTGCATTCATGCAAGGGGATCAACTTTTACTGACTTGTTTTATCCTGAGGAATAAAAAGTTTCAATTGTATCTTTTTGTTGATGTTATCAATGTAAGGAGCCTGTCTTGTTAAGAATTTTGGCTTGTTTGGTACTATTTATACACTATATATATATATATATATATATATATATATATATATATATATATACAGAAAGAGGAGCTGGTGAGTAAACAACATTTTTTTATTTACTAAGATAGTAGTAAGTGCCAAAGCATGACACAGTCATTTAACATACCACATTCACTTAGACATATGGATTACTGAAAATACATTACAGTATACGTTACTGCCTTCCTATTAAGCCTCCATGAATTTGAAATGTATATATGTATATATCTGTATCTATCTATCTATATTGATATCTAACTGTATACATATATATATATATATATATATATATATATATATATATATATATATATATAGATAGATATACTCATATGCATGCTATATGGATATGTTGATATACATATTTTTAACCGAGTAAACAACACATGGTTTCTTAAAACAAATATACATATGAAACTGTAGGCAAAAATGTTGTAGCTTAGCCTTTGCTTTCCTAACATGTCACATAGTCATTCCATTTAGCTCTCTTTAACAGCTCAGAAATGTTGGAGTCACTGTGAAATCATATGGTAGTCATAACTGGCTATGAAGATATATCTAGTAGTTACACATACGTATGAAAATTATCATTTGAACTGTCAGTTGCAGTATTAGAAGGAACACAGTCTCCTTCAGGAATCAGGGTAAGTCACATTTAGGAACAATCTCACTTTGTATATTCTTTGAGATCTGCTAGCTTTAATAGTATTTTAGAGATATTTTATCAATCCTGTCAGTACTCTGAGCTGACTTCAGTCCAATTTTGTATAGATGCATTCTACTCCTATGAAGAAATAAACCATCTCTACTATAAGCAATGTTAGACCTTAGTGTAATGGACATTCCTACAACACTAGGTTCCTGTTACTTTAAATGTTTATCATTTGAATTCTGAATAAGAACTACCTCTCCTGGTTTCAGCAATGGCAATTACCTAGCTGATCTGTCATAGTGGAACATCTGTTTCTGTTGCTCTAACCAAAGTAGAACAGAAGGTGTTGGCAACTTGGTTCTCATTCTCTCCTTCATCGACAGCCGAGATGGTAATAATTTTGTGGGTTACAGAAGCACATTTCTGAATTCAGAAGATACAAGATAACATTGCACTTTGAGATAAAAATACATTTCCTCATAATGCTCTTAAAGTTTTAATAACATTCTAAGATAGATGATTTGATTAGAGATTTCTTGGTGAAGATATATTGTGTTGGATAAAATTATCTGAGATAAGTATGTCAGGAGTACCATTCTGAAAAAGAAATTGACTTCAGCAGGGCCAAGTCAGTTTGAGATGGTATGTTTTTGAGTGCAATAACCTCAGGATTCCTGGAATAGTAGTCAACATAAATCAAATACTGACAGATTTGAGACCATTTGGAGGACGAGCTGGAATTTCATGAGGAATCATGACATCTTTGGAGCTGCTCTTGTGATAAATATTAAAGACCTGTCAGATCTTTCTCATGTGAATACTGTTGGACATACCTGGCCAAAATAATCCATTGTGAGACCTTACCTTTTGCACTGGGCAATTCCTAAATGCGCTATCTTATTTTCTCTAAAATGACTTTATCTTTACTTCAGTAAGTTGGTACAATCACTCTATCGGATATGAACATCACTCCTGGTGAGTCAGTTATCACAGTATGCCCAGTAAACTGGAAATGATAGTGTCCCTGTTTTCTTGTAATTTGAGCATCAATTCAATATTAAATTTCTCAACAGATATAACTCTGCAACTATGATAAATTACTTTTTGTGTTGCTCAAATTTGTAAATCATTGCCTGTGTGAACACATGAATCTTTTGGCTTTGCAACTGTATGAATCAGTTATCTTTGTCTGTTACAAATTGTTATCTTCTTGAATATGTAAATCATGGTTTTTGACACTACCATGCTTTGTAGTACAACATTCCTGCACTTGTATATTATAACCTCACTGAACTATAATCGCCAGTTCAAACAGAACTATTCCTAATATATTAGATTCCTGAACTGATGTGAATTGAGATATTAAGATGCACTGTCTATACTTGAACAGACAGTATAAAATAATGCTCCAGTGGTTTAAATTTGTGTGCAGTATAAGCCTTTAATGAAGCATTGGGCAAAAAAGGGAATTTCTGAAATCCAGATAATTAAATGAACTCTCAGTAATGATGTTACATTCTGCTTCAGTATCTAACTTGAATATGATGTGTTCAGAGCATTTCAATCCAGTGATTTTTATATTGATATAGTTATGTTTAGACCTCAGTGATGACTTTTCACACAATGCACAAGTATGCATTAGTTACAAACAGATAATTGCCTTCACTATACTAATCAGTTTTGTTATTTGCCAAATTATTCTTTGCATGGCTTTTTAAGTTATTGGCTTCTGCTACTTGCAAAACAAATTACTGATCTTCCTCATAGACTTGTACCCTGATAAAAAATGATTAGCACGACTACATTTGTGACACATTCTGTACCATGCTGATTACATCTAGAGTAAGATGGCAGCTATTGAACCTGACACCCTTCATTTTTAGTTGCATTTAGTTTCATGCACTGATGTAGCTTTTTGCTGCCATACTCTTATGTGCATTTCACAAATTATGCTTTACCTTTACAAACATTTTACCTATTACCAACAAACTCCAGCTTCATCTTAATTTTACCCATATCTCAGTCTGTTTCATATAAACACTAAACATTTAGAGCTATTTCCAATGGTAAACCTATTTCATCCAGAAGCTTGTTTCTCACACTTATTTATTTTATACCACATATTGTTTTATCTCTTACTAATAAGCTATGCAAATAACTAAACTCATAGTCATTTCCTCTGTGCCTTGAGTCAGTCATGCATATACTGACAATAGGCTTTTGTGACCTATGATTTCCAGTGAAAAACAAATGGCAGATATCTGTCAAATGCTGCTTCTGTTCACAGTATTGCTAAAATCTGGTCATTATTATATCTATGCCAGACTGTTGCTCTTTAGTAAACTGAAGTGTATTAAATACATCAATTGCAGCATCATTTGTTGCTATTTGTGACCTAAAATGTTTCCACAATACTTAACAGTTAAGAAATCACTTTTCATCATATTCCCAACCTTCTTAAAAGAAAAAACATATAAGGGACTGTAATCTTACATACTTTCTGTTTTCTGTATAAAGATTACTGGATGCAAACAGAAATTAGACACTGTAATCTAATGTCAAATGTTCCTTTTCACTTTTGTGAATTTCTTTTTGGACATATCTGGTTGAGCTTTTTATGCAAGTAGCAAACATATATTAAACCATAGTTCTGTTCTTCCCTTCTTACTTTAAAACAGGTTGTGTTTTCAGATAGAAAGGGTTATTCATATCTTTGTTCACAAGCAATTGTGCTATGATTCCTTAGGAGTACTACATGTATAAAAGTGGTTTTCATTCCATCCACACCAGTAATTTTAATATCAGTTAGCCTTGTTTTCTTGTAAATGCAACTATTCCTGCATGATCAAACATACATTATGGTTGATTTTGCAAAAAAATGGAGGAATACATTAGGATCCTGGCTGGGATTATTGCTCAAACTGCTTAAGCACATTGTCACATTGTCTATAATACATAAACTAAAATATCAGAAGGAAAATAATTCCACAATAGCTTTATCATATAAACATATATTTGTGGAATGCATAATACTTAGTAACAAGTCTATTTCAATCTGTTCAAGTTTAATAGTTATTAAATAAATAAGCAATGATGTGCCTTACCACTAGGTAGACTAGGCTAGTAATTAGGACATATTCAGCTAGGGGTGCTTGTCTGACATTTATTTAATTTTTAAAGTTAAGAAATGTGGCAGTATCATTTCTTTACCTTAAAAAACAAAATAAACAAATGACCTATGACACCCCTCTTCAAAGCAGCCACAGTTGTGCTATCTATGGGTGAAGATACTGTACACCTAACTACTCAGTTTGCAGACTATCTGCACCAACCCACCCAAGGTCTACCTGTTTTTTTGTCTATATTGTTGGACGGCAAGGAATGGAAAGCCCACAATATTTAAATGGCAATGAGTGGGTGATGGGCACAGAGAAAACAGCAATAATATAAGCAGTAATGTATTTTTTTTTATCCTGACAACCAGATATGGGAGGTAGACAGTAGTTTTTCAGGATTTATATTGGAATACTTTACCAGGGCTGTCTCACTCCTATGTGTTGTTATGAAATTGATTAGAAATACATTATTCTTGTTCTTATTTTAGTACAGTCAGACATCAGAGATACACAGATAAAAAACTAGCTATAATTACTAGGCAAGGGTCTGTTGATTGATGGAAATAACTGCCCTTACTGTTGTTTGCTCATTATTCTGGCTTTGCTGGGAGAAATGCAGTTGTGTGAATTAAGCTGAAATTCTTTAACATGGCCATTGTTTTTATCAAAATTAAATCTGAACAGTACACAGTCATGGAAGACCAACAAAGTACCTATAACTACTGGATGGGGGCTGTTTTTTAATGAAACTGACACTTTTGTTGTTCGCTCAAAAATAGTATAGATTTATGTGAAATAAGTTGGAACACCTTACTGTGCTTGCACAATGTTTGTGTCAAACAAACTTGAAATATGTTATTATTATTTTACTAAATTCAAATATTGGAGGTGTACATAGTCAGCAATGTGACTATAATTGCTGGGTATGAGGAATGTCTTTGCATGAAAATGACTGACCCTGCTGTCATTATCAAGTCAAACAGTCATTAATTTGCCTTTGCAGTACTAGTGCAATTTTTTTATGTACAGCATCTTGGAATAGTAGCACTGAACATTTTTTATCATAATCAGATATCTGAGGTATACACATTCAATGAAGTAATTAAAACTGATGGATATGGAGGGTGTCTTTGTTGAAAAGTGAATTACACCTGCTGTTGTTTCCTCACCTTTGAAAAGTCACTAATCAGGTATGGCAGAAGTAGTGTCGCATTATGTATTGTATTTATTTCAATTAGTGTAAAATGATTATTGCTATTGCTAATGCTTGTATGTGAGGGGGTATTGCATGGTATTTAAGAAAAGCATGTTAGCCATAATTTCTTTCAGTTTCTATCACAGTGAAATGGAATTGTATGCAATAAGTAACTATGTTTAGTGGTCTGTATAAAAGCAACTGATTATTGGCACAGTGGTTGAATGAATAGCCATACCATCTCACAGTGCTGGGCTTGCTGGTTGAGTTCTTGCCTGTGGTTCTTTCTGTGTGGAGTCTGCAAATCCTCCATGTCTCCTTGCAGATCTTATAAAGTAGTTCTGTTTTCTATGAATACTCTCAAACCAGCAAGCAAAATAATTGCCATCCCTGCAGTTTGCCTGTAGGTAAGCATGCAGTGTGTGCATGTGCATGTATGTGTGTGCTTGCACACACACACATGTGCGTGTGGTGTGTGTGTTTGTGTGTGTGTGTGTGTGTGTGTGTGTGTGTGTGTGTGTGTGTGTGTGTGTGTGTGTGTGTGTGTGAGATTCAGTCTATTTATGCATCTTGTGTTAGACTATGTCTTATCAGGGACAGTGATAATATGTGCATATATGTGTGGGAATTATGTCCATCTTGTGATACATGCACCCGTTAGGGGCAGTGTCAGTTTGTGTCTGTACATGTGCATGTATGTATATGTGTAAAATAATATCAAAAATTTTTAAAAAACAGTTAATAATTCAAAGTCAATCATTATATTTCAAAAATAAGGCATAAAATATATCATAAAGCATCTAGACTATCTGAGTTTATGTGAGCCTGGTGGCCAACATACCCCTACCTGTATAAGTCGATACTGACACAGGCTTAGTAGGGGCCCCTGCTCTAAGTCCAATCTAGTCTAAAACTGACTCTGACGGAAGTTGTTCACAGAACATTGCCATAGCTTGTGTGATGTTGGGGACAGTGTGGCTAATGGCCCTTTAATTCTCACTGCAATCAAACCTCAAAGACATGCAAAGAAGGAGACAGGCACAGAGTATTCATTATGTTTTTTTTTTTATTTTCCTCACAGTCAAACTTCAGAAGTATACCGATAAGATATAATGTTTTATATATAACATGTATAAAGGCAGCATACCTTCTAGGAGCAACAACTTGGAATATATTACTTTGATCTTTTTTTTTTTTTTTTTACTTTCAGCATAATCAAACAAGGCACATGAGAACAGGTGTCTGTCTTTTTGGGAGTAAAGGTAAGGATGCATGCTGTGTATATATGTCTGCCAGCAAGTTGAGATATGTTACTTTGCTCTATTTGTTGTCTTTTGTACCTGTCTGACATCATAGAGGTACACCAAAGGTGTCTGTATTTTGAGGGCAGAAGTGAGGAAGCATGCTTTGTGTATGTATGACATCAGTTACTTAAAATATACAAGTATGGCCATTTGGTCTTTCACATTTATTTCAATATAATACCAGAGGAGTGCTGAGATGGTGTCTATATATGTTTTTTGGGTGTGGGAATGCAGGCACTGTTCCCCAATATGATTTATATATTGTCACAAGCATTTGTCTTCTTAGGTTACTGGGAGCTATTATTTTGTCAGCTTTGAACATTTAGCCTTGGGCATAATTTACTTCTTTATTTCTTCTTTAAAAGAAAACTAATACAAATTTATTTCCTTAGTTGTTTTTTTTTTTTTTTGTTCAAACTATCACTGGATCAAAAGGTTGGAAAAAACTCAGACCATCTAGAATCTCATGGGGACACTCAGTTCCACTACTTAAAATGATTTCCTCAACAGTTATTTCTGTGCAGTTTTGTTCAATAAGGATGTGTTGAAAGGATGCATGAAAAAAATCAAAAAGATGGTGTAAGACAAAGAGTGAGAAAATGAGAGGCTTAGAACAGGAAACAATGAGCTGGCACTAGGGTGCTGTGTAGGAAATGGTGGACAATGGAGACACCATGCAGTCCTTTGCCTAGGGTTCTGTGTCATCTAAGGTCAGTTTTATGCACATTATATATGTTCAAAGTTGGGAGGGCAGAGGTAAAAAGAGCCATGAGACAGACAATGTAGTTTTTGGTGTCTGACATTACTGTTGCATACTTTGTATGTGATGCTGTAAACCATTAACAGTACATGTATTCTGGTTTGTTAGTTATCTTACAACCAGAGGTTTTGAGACATAAACATGGAGCAGACCTCTGTGTTTCTCTTATGTTTCTTCAGGCCAATATACTTTGGCCTCTGTATTATCTAAGCTAGTCTCTTTCATTGCATATCTGACAAGTTGCCATAAATGAAGACATTAGTTTTTGTGTTTTGCTGAAAGTTGACCAGTACATTTTTTCTTTTCCACACAGTGGAGTCTCTTACCCCCAGTTCAATCTGTGTCCTTTATTTTTTTAAGAAATACTCACATTTTCAACTGTTGAGAAGATCTTTCTGTAGTTAAAATGGCAATTGTATATCGAGACAGTTCACTACATATCCCCTAAATACATGTATAGACACCATATGTGTAGTCCTCCAGTATTAAACTGGGAAACTGCAAGAGAACCTGTCTGAAACTAGAAGTCCTGGACTCAGAAGGATTGAGTTGTGTCTCACTGTGAGTGTCCTCAGGGGCAAGCCAGAAAATGTCCACTATGCTATGTTTTTTGTATATAGCAGATAAAGAAGTCACCAAAATCTATAATAAATCTTCCAAGCAGGAAAAGGAGAGAGACAACAATGTATACTGTAAGAAATAAACTCCAGGCATATTGTACACCAAGGAAGAATCCATCCTATGTAAGACATGCATTTTTTCACCAGAAATCAAGGGGTTGAATAAAGTATCAATACAGATGTTATTGAGCTGAGACACGTGGAACATGACTTTGAGCAACTGTATGACTCCTTAATTAAGGCCAGAATAGTCAGTGCCATAAGAAATTGTTATATAAGGAGCAGATGATAGAAAGTCTTACTAAACACTGAAAAAAGCCATATATGTATGTTTTGTGAGTGAAATGTCAAGTGTGTAGTTGAAATCTATCAGTGACGACTATTGGTATGTAAAAATGAAGGAAAATGCATAGTAACAGTAAAAAGAAAAATGAAGTTTCATCCAAGCATCCAAGATGGCGCCTGCTAACAGAGGGACAAGAAACCACAGCCAGAGTAATTACTGTGCCAAAAATCATGATAAAAATTATTGTAAGGCTACAGATCAAGTTTGTAGGATTTATGGAGGAATTAACTATGTAGTAGAATATGTTTTAACTATATGAAGACTCAACAACAGAAAACAAGCAGTCAAAAAGAGAAATGCTTGTGAGTGTAGTAGCAATCCAGTTTGTGACTTCAGAAAGTTTGGATGGTGGAATAATGAATAAATGGTAAAGATATTGTATTTAAATTAGACATTGAGGTCTAATATGATATCAGAGTCTACATTCAAAATGTCTGTAAGATAAGTAAGTCTGCATGAATGTTGCTGCTGTATTCTGAGTACCAACTGAAGATTTTAGGTCAAATAAGTTCAAGTTGTGTGTACAGGAATAAAGTATATAAATAGCTGTTTTGAGTAGTGCTGCTGCAATTATAGTTAAAACAACCTAATTCGGCAAAATATGCTTGTGTGACTATGGCCGTATTGCACAACTGATGTACAGTCTCTTTACATGAATATCCCCTATGATACTGGAATTGAGGCAGTATGTTATTTTTTTGTATGAGTATGGTATTAACCTTGAGTCTTTTTCAGGCTTTTTTTTCAGAATTTATTTTGCAAATTTTCAGATTAGTTTTGGAGAATTTTTTTAGGAGGAAATCTTATATTCAATTAAGGGGCATGGCAATGGATGCAATTGTTTGCCCTACTGTATACAGATAGTCCCCTGGATTCACTAATCTTCTGTGTAAGACTAGATTAGTCTTACATGGAAGCGGCAGTGTAAGAGTATGATGGCAGCACGCCATGCATATTAATGAGAGCACGCTGCCTCAACTCTAAAGCTTACATGGAACATGGACGAATTTAGGGGGCATGTCGGACTGCCGAGCAGTCCAAAAATCCACTCCCCTACAATGAAGAAATACCGCAACTTCCACTTACATGAGCGAGTCCGCTCACATGTGTACAAGGTAACATTACACCCCCCCATATGTTAAACAACTTACAAAATAAAAAATAAAAATATTTTTTTTCTCTTCCGATATAGCTGCCCATAGTTGCATAGGTTTGTGTGGGTTTGCCCATTGCTTAGCTACAGTTGGCAGCTTAGACACCAGAAGAGGATAATAAGAAAAATATATGCAAATTGCACAACATAGCAATAGCGTAGTGGTTAGAGCCTTTGCACAAAGAAGAGGTGTTCCTAGTTTGAGTCCCACTACTGCACGTTCTGTTTTCTATGGGAAATCTGTATACAAAAATATTTTCTGACATTTTTTTATGTATAAGTTTTGTAAAAAGCATTGAAATGTTAAATGCAGTAGTGCATGAATTATATATATATGAAGGTGACATGTTTATGCATTCTGAGGCATGAGTAGCCTATTTTAAGGAATATAAAGCACTGCTAAGCACATTTTACCAGTATTGAGCATATTTAAATCCAATTGCGCATAGCTGCGCACTGCATTAACGAGCGCAATGTCTTTGTGCATAGCTGTGCACCAAGCTAACTAGCACAACGTCGGGCAATGCCAGGCAATGTTGAGCAAAGTCGGGTAAACACGCTCAAACCTGCTTTACTGTTCCTTAACCAGTCAGGTCTGCCCAGCAGGAAAGTAAAAAGCAGTGACATGGCTCAAACTCAGGATACTGTGCACTATAGTCACAGTACTTAACCACAAAGCCATGACAGCATTTCACAAATATGCACTTTCAACAGAGACATATCTATCAAAGGAATTTTAAACATTGCCAACATCAGCCAAGCAGGCGTGCCCACAGCTGAGCTTTTCCAAAACTGGCCAATCACAAATAAGTGCGGGAAATGAGGCATATTTAAGCTCCACAGACAGGAATACTTGCTATAACTGGTTGTGGTTTCCTTCTGCAGTCAGCATGGCTGGTGTTGGTGAAGGCACTCGATTTAGAGCATAATGCTGGGGCATCCAGGAGTCCAAAATTATGGTTTGGCACCTCATCCACAAACATGAGGAAAGACTCCTGCAGGGCCAGTACAAGGGTACCCAATATAAAACAGAGGCCTGGAACAGTCTTGCCCATGATCTCACCTGGTGTTCCTCGGACTGGTGAGCAGGTCAGGCACCATTATTCTGACCTGAAGCAGCATAGGGGGGATGAACTTGACCGGTGGATCCAGGAATCCCATACAATGCCTAATGCCCCAGTACTGAGTAAGTAGCCATTGTATTAAGTAGTTAAGAATTGCTATGCTTGTCTATACTATGGATAGGTATGTCTCAATATCACTGCATTTACTTCACAGCTGCAGGTGACCAGGCTATGAACCTGCAAGCCCATGAAGATAGGCTGCAAAGGCTGCGTCATGAGGCAGGTTAGTAATTATTCTGCATGTACTGTTATATAAAATAAATGAGAGAGCCTTCAAAAAGTCTTTTAACCCAATAAATAAAGGTGTAATAATCCTTTAATAAATGTATGATTCATGGAGTGCGTCTGTGTCATTTTCTTTGATATGTTGTTGTACTGTTGCATTCTACAAATAGTAGTGTTGTATTAAGCAGTGTCAACCCACACTTGGGTAGGCCCATATAACGTGGATGAAAGAAGTGCCAGTAGCTTGTATGCATATGTACAGCTCTCAACTCTTGGTTCATGACCAGCATGTACAGGTTAATCTGGCACATGATTAGTTTGGTATTGTGTTCTCCAGAAATGTCAGTGTGCTGCCAGAAATGTAGGGAGCTGTCAACATATAACTGATACTTTCACCTGAACACATGTAGATAATTATATGAAAGTAGAGCTGTCAGTGTACAATCTTAGCAGTAGTGTGTGTGAGCAATTCTCAAAATATGTTGCAGTAACATCTGCATCTTGGACAGTTTGTATGTAAGATACAGCTCATGTATATAATGATCTAGCAAAACCCAATTGCACAATATAAGGACATTAGGTAGTGTAATAATACATGTAAGGGACATATAACTGCAGTTAATAGGAATGTAGTGAAAACTAGAAGGATATATAAGTTGTTAATTGAGCTATCTTTTCCACCCTACTGTATGTGCATAAAAAATGCAATTCCACACCTCAATCGGTATGTCTAATCTCAAAACATTTGTTGGGACGTATGTCCTATTGGTTTATAAATATTTGCATTTATTTCTATGGATGTGCCCTGTTAAAATACCACAATATTGGTGGCCTGTTGCCATCAATTAAACCTGCATGCTGTTGCAATGTCCACTATTGTTCTATATATGCATGTGTCATGCTTGCTTTTCAACTGTTGAAAATCTGGTGTGTTGGGTTAATGGGAATACTTCTGAATACTGTTATAACTAATTGGCAATGCTGTTGACTGTTACTAACCCATATCTTTATTAAACTCTCCAAAACATAGATCGTATGGGAAGGCCGGTCCCAGCGGACCCACCTGTCCCACCTCAGCTGGCCATGGCACCTGGCACCAGCAGATCTGGTACCCAGCCTGGGACCTCCTACTCTGTTGCCCTTTGCCACCTTTGGGTGGAAGCACTGAAGGGGATGGGGTCGGCCCCCTGTGCGAGCATGGGTGGAGAGGCACCTATCACCCTTCATACTGTCTGGGCTGTGGTGCGTAGAGAGATTGAATGTTCTGTTGCAGAATCTCTACGCCAGCTTGAGGCCCGAGTGGCGCAAATCCTGGGTCAGCCTGCCCCTCCTACACAGTCCCCAGCACAGCCACCTTCTGGGCTGTGAAGGTGCAGTGGTGACTGCCCATGGGTGGGGAACTCAAGTCCCACTGTTTCTATCTGGGGGCTCATGGGCTTGCGATTTCCAAACATCCCTCCCCATCAAAGGTGTTCACCCACCACATGTGTCATATACCGACCCTGTATGCGTCTTGTTTGTCTTATCTGTTTACCTCCCCAACCTACCTCCCCAAGTATGCCTTCTTCCCCTACCCTACATTCCACTCTCACCTGAAAAAAAGGGAATCTGCTCCCAAAAAAAAACATTACGCCCCATACATAGCTGCCCATTTTGCACACATGTCCACTGGACACATGAAATGTTATTTAATTGGCATTACAACATACTTTGCTGTCCTCACCCCTCTCTTAGGGGTTGAAGGGTTCATATCTACCACCAAATTTATTGCATATGCACAGCTGTTGCTGTTGAAGAAATGGGCAGCTATGGATCTTCCCTACACCCGTCCTGCACATCCCAAACTATTTTCCATATTGTCTTTCCCTCTTTGTGCCCCTTTTTCACCACTTTCCTATCTCTCCCATTTTCTCTTCTTTCAAAGAAATTAGCACGGGGGTGAGCAGGAGTAAGCACTGTTGAGCAGTAGTTAGCGGGTTTGCACAAGTTTGCGCTTGTTTGTGCTTGGCTAAGCAATGCGCGGCATTGCGTAAACCTGCTTACAACTGCTTAAAAGTGCCTTAGTCACTCTGTATGTGAGGGCCCTTGCTCTGCTCAGAAATAAAATAAAACACCTATGTAAGTCTCGAACCCTGCACACACTACACAACATGAAGTACCACTAAACCATGGTATATATATATATATATATATATATATATATATATATATACATCAATTTGGTGCTTAAATAATTATACCATGCATCAAAATGAGTGATTGTAAAGGAAAATTAGGAATACCATACCACACAACTTGTTCTGTGGATGCTGACCAAGAGTTGTTGTGGGATTACATTACATGACTGTGATAAGAGAAGCAGCCATTCTAGCAGGAAATAATGTTACACCATCACCTTACAACCCCACACAGTATCACAGTAGGACAAACACTGGCATATCTGTTTAGGGCAGAGGCCATACCTCTCAACTGTCCCTAATTTTCAGGGACGTACCTGATTTTATCCCAAATCTTAGCTCTGTCCCTCTGAATCCCTCCTAAAACTAGTGACTTTGGGCACAAAGGTGGTGAATTACACTTAATGAATAATGACAATAATTAGGAGTTATACACGTCTTTTACTCCAGAAAGGGTGTATTAATTCATATGCTCTGATTCTCTCAATGTTTCAACTTAATGGCAGTAATATTTTAAAGGTGTCCCTGATCATCCCTGTGTTTTTCTTGACTTTTCCTTGATTCTGTTCAAATATGTACCTGATTGGTTGAGAGGTCTGGCAGAGGCAAAAACACAGAGGCATATTAGCCTTTCTGCTGTTACACACTGTGCAAATAGCTTTGGAAGGAGTTTTGGAAACATACCCTTATGTAGGAATAAAACACTGAAATACAAATAGATGTAGCCATGTACTGGTAGCAACCAACTGTAAGAATGCCATTGCTCTATTGCTGAAAAGACCTGTGTGGTGCACAGACAAATAAATAACTGGCTATTCTCTGGCTATCATGTGAATAGGTCCACAGTTGGGAGTTATGCAGACAGACTACTTGCCTTGATAAACTAACATGTACACAGCAACCCTGTAAGTCCAGCAAGATAAAATCCACACAATACTACTTACGCTCTATGTACTTCTGCAACCCTACCCAAATGTAGAATATATCTGTGTGTGCAGGGTCTACCAAGGATGTAGGTAAGCATACTCACTGTACTGAAATGTGTCCAGTTTTTCTGAGCAGCTTGTGCTAATGTCAACACTAAAAAGCACAAACTGTTTAGAACTGAGTAAATGAATATTCACAGTATAGCAGTTCACAAACAATTCTTGTGCCAAAGGAATACATCTCTATAACTAGCTTTGTATGGCAGTTAATTGTAACAGTTGAAAAGAAAGTACATCTTTCCATGTATCTTGGGGTAGCATTTTGAGGGGTGAGTACATTTCTACACTGACAAGTGGGTACTGGAAGCAGCAACATTAGGTCTGAGTACAAAATGTAAATCTCTGGCTACACCCCTGGCTTCTGATATAAGAACTATACCAACCTTCTGTCTTAAACAATGATGTCCACACCAAACAAGGATGATCTCCATCTTGGAAAGCTGAAAATGCCATGCCTACATGAGTCAGCAATTTATAATACTGGGTTGCTATGACAGCGATTACTGCAATTACTACACAGCAGGCTGCTTGCAGTTAGCAAATGGTGGGCACTAACTGGTGCAGAGGCCATCACATGCTCATGTGCAATTCCTACAAAAGCAGGCTGCAATCTATGCCAGCAAACTCAATTACTCTATTGCAGAGACTGACAGAGAGAGAGACAGAGAGAGAGAGAAAAGGAAAAAGAAATATTACAAAATTATACAAAGGAAAGGTATGTGACACATATGTATTTATTGGCATGTAGTAGATGTTATTGAAGGATAATCTACATAATGTGAAACATTCATATGTGGCAGCAGGACTTCTTTCTGCACAGACGTTCTGCTTAACTACTGCTATGGACAATACTGTGTGTACCTATGGGCAGTGGGACATACCTATAAAATTTGTAGCTCAGCATTAAATATCAAAGATCTGATCCATGTTATCTGTGTTCTGTACAGTAGTGTGGCCAATGGCTATTGGGGGGATTAGCGCTGACATTATATAAACATGGGTGTGACAGAACAACACATGCATGATAGTCATATTAAAGTGTAGCTTAGCATTGGCAACTTCTGTAGCAGTCTAGTATACTTATCTAGCATCTGTTGCCATATATACCCCCCCTAATGTTAGTCTGTGTTCATATGTGACACCTGTTTGTGTTGCAGCAAGGCCAAACAGTTCAGCTGTGAGGTCCAGGGACTGACAACAGTGTGGACCATGTGTGTGTATGCCACACACATACAGAGAAATATATATGTGACATATATATTCACATCTGTATATGTGCATAGAGCAGGGGACATCTTGTAACTGTTTGCGAAGGGGGATATATATGTTGGTGAAGGTTAGTATGTGCATATTTGTATGTAGGTTTTAGTGTGTGACAAACAAGACAGCATACAGTGCTGGTATATGACATGCGGTGGTTAAACACTGTGGGTGGTTCATTCAGTTTGCAATGTTGAAGCCAGGAAGGCCTGCTAAAGCTACCTGGGCTGTGAACACCTTAAATGCATTTATCCCAAGACTGTGCGATGTTATTACATTACTGTACACCTTACATCCTTTGTATAATTGATATTCTCACTATGAAAGATGAAATGTATATGTGCCTATAAAAAAGTCATGGAAAATGTAGGTTGACAGTGTGAATTAATTAATCAGCATCAAGAGATTTTATTGGCTTAAGAAAGGGTTGGGTAGAGATATAATGATTTTTACTTTTTGTTTTTTCATTAAAGTCTGAAGAAGCGCCCTGTGAGGCGTGAAAGCGCTTACTTTTTATAACTCACAATAAAGGATATATCAGCTATTTAGGTTGGCTTCGATTGTTGTGGTGTGCTTCTGATCTTCTTTTCTCCTGGATTTTTTTACTTTGGTTAGGAGGCACTTCACCCCTAAAGTATATACATTTTTTATAGATTTGTCTTTGTGCTTTTATACTAAAGGGGACATGACAGAAGCAACTGGAATACATATGAGTGAATCTAGAAGCAAAAGGATGAATACCAACAGCTTTAAACAACTATTACAAAATGAAGGTAATCCGCTACTAAAGTTGTCCTATAATGACTTAGCTAAAGCAGAGACGAGTAAAAAAGGACAATCTGTAAATATTAATATATTACAAACAATGAGGAGACTAGAAGACATATTGGTCAAAGTTAAAAATGTAGAATGGCAAAGGAAACATATGGAAGCATGTCTAGCATTCAGAATTGTCCCTAGAGGACTACACATACTGAAAATGCCCACATTTGGTTCAACATACCCAAAACTACTATCGAAGTGGCAAAAAGTTAATTTGGAAACCAGTTTTAAATATATTGAGCTTTTAGTAGAGCAATACACCATCATAGAATCTGAAATGAAAAGTGAAGCCGATACATTAAATCAAGTTTTAGTTAAATCCCTTAATATTACACAGACAGAGGGATTTTTCAATGAACTATCAACCACACTATCTATACATGATAACAGATTACTTCTAGCTAAAAAAAGGAAATTAGAAAGAGACTGTTTACATTTCGCTAAGGGGAACGTTTTCTCCTGGCCGAAGGAATCCACCCGGACTAGAAATGCTGAAACTCTTTCTCATACTGAGAAAGCAGCAACACAGTACGATCGAGCTACTGCTCCTACTATCACCATTGATCCTATTGCATCACTTCCTTCTACAGGCGTGAGAACCGAGAAAGAGATAGTAGCGGAGATACACGCTGAGCCGGTCGCTTCACCTAATGATAATCCTCTACCGGTCGTTCGACCAAAAACGACGATAACAACTAATACAACATCAGATACCATAGAAGGAATAAATGATGAGCTCCATTTTCCCTTATCGTTCAAACCCATGAACAGACAAGAATGGAGTCCGTATTACAAGGGGCGCAAGAGGAAGATGTCCGAGGAGCCATACGAATTCCAGAAGAAAATTCTGAAACCAGCACAAAGGATTTAATAGTGAACTTATCGAAACAAACATTGACATCAGCAGAGGTATCTGTTTTAAATAGAGGGTTATCATTTATTCCCTCACAGTCTATTGATGTTACTAATATCATAATTGAGCTTAAGTGTTTTATTAGAAATGTAGCATTAGGCTTATTATATAATAATGATCAAGGCTTAGATAATAATAATGCCAATGCATTTTCTAAACCGTCTACTTTTATGCCTCAACTACACACTTATTTAGAATGTTTTGAAAGAGCATGTACTGTAGACTTGTTAGCATTGCTCAATGATAAATCTTGTAAGTTAAGAACACAGTTTTTTAACTTAACTAGTGAAGAGAGACAAGCTTTAAATAATCTACAGCATAATGAAAATATAGTGATTTGGCCTGCTTATAGGGAGGTGCTACTGTGATATTAGACAGGGATTTTTATGAAAAAGAAATAATTGATATGTTATCTGATCAGTCTACTTATAAGTGTTTAACTCCTATGGAATTAAATGTTTTAATCAAGAATGTATATACACATTTATATGACATGCTAATGTGCTCTATTATAGATAATGACCTATATAAATATTTTCTCATTGAGAGACCAGTAGTTCCTATGTTTAGAGGCCTACCGAAGATTCATAAGAACTTAGAAAAACCACCACTGAGACCCATAGTCACAGGTAAAGGATGGTTAACTGAGAGCATCTCTATTTATATAGAGAAACAGCTGAAACCTATTGTACAAACAACTACATCTATTCTTAGAGATACGCAACAATTTTTAGAAGCTCTAACTATATTAAATAATGGTGGGCTCTTGATGGAAACAGATTATCTAGTAACCTTGGATGTAAAATCCTTTTTTACGTGTATACCCAATGATGTAGGTTTAGAATATTTGAGGTTATATCTAATACAGAAAGATATGACAAGAGATGAAGCAATTAAGATTATAATGTTATTAGAATTGATTTTGAATAACAATGCTTTTATATTTGCTGATAAGTATTTTTTGCAAACAACAGGAGTGGCGATGGGTACTCCATGTGCCAACTCATATGCAAACTTAGTACTTGCTTATTGGGAGCATACATATATTCTTGAACAGACTGGTTTTTCAAAATATATTAAACTTTATAAAAGATTTGTGGATGATCTCTTTTTGATTTGGTGAGGAGACTATGAATCACTTAATGATTTTATCACCTACATAAATGGCCCTACTAGCTTTTTAACACTAACTAGTAAGTGTTCAAAAGATTCTATAGAGTTTCTTGATGTGCAGATCTCAAAGGGTAGAGATAAGACACATACATCTATATATAGGAAACCCTGTCGAAGAAATGCTTTTTTACATAGAACTAGCATGCATCCCCCCACATATATATAAAAATGTGGTAAAGAACCAGGCACTAAGATGCTCTAGATTAACTAGCAAACAGGAATCTTTTGAAAAGGCCCTTATGGATACAGAAAAGGATTTATCAGATAGGGGCTACAGTAAAAAAGATTTAGAGAATCTAAATTATGGAAAGTAAATAATGTGGGAAGAAATAGCCAGGGAATTGTTATGGCTAGGCTTGTATAGGCCCTAGGGCTGATAGCCTAGTACCAATCTATGAACCTATGAACCTATGTGGATAGAACAGGTAATGGACGTCCATACATAGAAGGCGTCGAACATCAGAATAATAATATGACAGTATATAAGAAAAGAAATAATAAGATCAAAAATAGGGTTAGTGTTCCGTACACCAACTGTAATAGAATGATAACAGATGTTATTAGAAAGAACTGGGGAATTCTGACCTTAGATGAAGAGATTAGCAAGATAGTAGGTCAACATCCGAGTTTCAGCTACAAGAATACTAGATCATTAAAGAGACTTCTATGTTATGAACACAAAGAGATAAGAACATTTTCAGTAAAAAAGGGAACCTTTCCCTGCTATAATTGTAATCAATGTCAATATATATATATATAACAGAAATACTTTTATACATCCTGACACACAAGTATGCTATGAGTTTGATTTATATGCTAGCTGTATCTCCAGAAGTGTTGTTTATTTATGTGTTTGTCAGAAATGTGATATGCATTATGTAGGCAAAACAAATAGAACACTAAGAGAAAGAATCAGGGAACATCTATATGCCATAAGTAAAGAGAATGAGACCAATGCCCTAGCTAAACGTGATTCAGAATGATACCACACATAAATTTAAGTTTATGGTCTTAGAACTCATACATACCACTACAAGGCTAGGAAACATCAGCAACTTTACTGAAAAGCAAGAAAACAATTGGATAATTAGATTACAAGCTGACACTAGACATGGTCTCAATGACAGAGTTTCTTTAAAACCCTTCCTAAAAGATAAACCATTGAGACATTAACATTATTGTTTTTTCCAAGTTGTATTCCATCCTTATACACATATATAAATACTGTATTTCTTACATATGTACATATATTGCATTTAGTATAAGCATCTTTTTAAATACTTATATATTATATATGTATTTTTCATATATATTTTTATTTTTATTTATTTAAAAATGTTTCTATATATATTTTTGTATAATTATTATATTATATAGTATATATTTTTTTATATTGAACTTTACATATACATATGCATGTTTGTTTGTATAAAAGTATGCATAAAAATATGCCTTTTATTATCTATAGAATTTTAGGGATGTTTTTAGTAAACTAATAATTTTATTTGTTAATAATTATCTACTATGAGATATTTTCTAAGTCATGGAAAATGTAGGTTGATAGTGTGAATTAATTAATCAGCATCAAGAGATTTTATTGGCTTAAGAAAGGGTTGGGTAGAGATATAATGATTTTTACTTTTTGTTTTTTCATTAAAGTCTGAAGAAGCGCCCTGTGAGGCGTGAAAGTGCTTACTTTTTATAACTCACAATAAAGGATATATCAGCTATTTAGGTTAGCTTCGATTGTCGTGGTGTGCTTCTGATCTTCTTTTCTCCTGATATATGTGCCTATATATATATATATATATATATATATATATATATATATATATATATATATATATATATATGTGTGTGTAGACAAATGGATGTGTATATGTCTATATATATATATATATATATATATATATATATATATATGTATAGATATATATATATATATATATATATATATATATATACATTTATATATACTCATACACACCTGCATCTACTTGTTGCAATAGATTCTCTGTACTGCTGACTGACTGTGATGTCAATATGTTTGTGAATACGTCACAGATATGTATCTGTGGGATAGCTTACTGGGAAACTGTTTATGTTATGGTATTCTGGGTCCTTGCTTTGATCCTAGCAAAAGCTGTGTATTCTGTTGCTAGGCAGAACAAATGCTATTACATATAGTGTGATTAAGTCCATTGGTTTTAACTAGGGTGTATCATTGGAGGCTAAAGCACTACATGTATGATTATTGATTGGTACCAATGTTGAATGCAAATCCTGTGTGTACTGTAGTACTAATTGAAGCTCTGGGCCTGTACAGCAAAGTATGGTGTATGTCCACAATGCTTGCATCTACTATTTTGTGTGGTCCCTATATTCATCACAGATTACATTTCTCAAGATTAAGGTTGTGTAAGTACTGACACACAGTACTGTATAGTACACACTGAAAACTTATCTGGGTTGTCATACCTTTGTGTCCTGTAATTATGTCTGGCATGTGCGTGGGTATGTCTGTAATATGTCCTTTGACATATGTGTGGTAATACATATAACTGTGTGTCTAGCAACATTCATAGTGTACTACAGCAGTATGTGACCTATATTCCCAATTGTGCACATATTTTGGCCACGGGTTTGGCATTAACACGTTGTATGGTATAATATTAATACATTTACTGGTCCTTACACTGATTGTGATGGATGATATATATCTTTACACATCAGCTTGCTGTATATCTGCTGTGGCTAGGTGGTGCATCATGTTGCATACAGTGTGCCAGGTACTCTCGTATAGTCTTATATAGTGATTTTATTTTGTTGCTGTGCAGAGCATGGTTCATTGGATAGAGAGTGAGCAAGGCACTTTCAAGCAGTTGTGGGGTGAACAGTGATAAGTGGCAGTTACAGTGTTTCACTCTCGGTTAGCTTATAGGTTGCTAAACTTCCATAAGCTGTGCTTACCCTTCTGAAAACCCACTTGCAAATATTGAAATGTGCCTTATTCCATCTGTAGCTCCTGACCTTTGTTTTGGCTAGTAACAAAATAAAAAGCATTTACTAGGAAAAACCCCACAACCATTCACATCACAGCATACGTGATTTGCCACTAAGCCATCTCAGATATACATATAATTTATGTATTCACAAATACAACATCCAGTACAATCATACAACACTACAGAAAATGTACTCCAACAT
Organism: Protopterus annectens; assembly: GCF_019279795.1. Classification (NCBI taxonomy): domain Eukaryota; kingdom Metazoa; phylum Chordata; order Ceratodontiformes; family Protopteridae; genus Protopterus; species Protopterus annectens. The sequence continues at coordinate 459,668,769 of NC_056738.1, forward strand.
GTAGATGTATGTGTGTAATTAATGTAATCTGTGCTCAGGTACAACATATTGTATTATGTATGTAAGTATATATGTATATATATATATATATATATATATATATATATATATATATATATATAGCAGTTCATTGATATCTGAACTGTATAATGTTAAATGTGCCATATGACTTGCTCAGACATATTTTTGTATTTATATCTTCCAGAGATCATGGCCCACCACAGGAACCCAAGCTACAGTAGGGCTGAAGACGATATAATCACTAGCATCATGATTCAGCACTACCATGTGCTCTTTTCACGAACCAGCCAGGACCAGCAGGAGCGCACTGCAATGTGGCAAGATCTTGTCTGCAGGGTCAATGAGGTAGGCCTGCATAACTGCACTTATGAGCAGGTACGTCACCACTGCAGTGATCTTCTCCGACATGTTCGTAAGCGTGCTGCTGATGTGTGTATGGAACAGCTTGCAACAGGTGGTGGTGTTAGCATCCACCCCCCCCCCACTCACCAGAGTGGAGGAGCTGCTCATGAGCCTGGTGGCACCTGCCCAACAACAGCAACAGCAGCAGACATACACCATGATGGAGGTTGGAGTCACCCAGCAAGCACACATGGAGCATGCAGGTAACATGGCATATCTGTAGACTACTGTTATCTGTATTGGTAGATCATGCATATGTGAGATGTGGAGTGTGTCGTTCAAAGATGTGGAGCATGTTGTTGTGCAATACTGATCATTTGGAACATAATCTGTAGCCCTGTGAATGTAAACTGTTGTTGTACTGTAAGATTGCAAATACACAGTAGCAATGCCACAGTTGTGGCCACTGACAAACTGTCTCATCTCTATGTAGGTACCTCTGGGGTAACATCAAGGCAGCGGACAGATGCTGGTGAGTGTGTTCTACATTTATTATTAGAAATAAAAAGTGCATGTCATAGTTAAGGTGTAGGACATGTACACATGTAACACACCTACCCATAATGCATGCTGTGCATGTTTGGTGAAAGAGCACACACATCTCACTAATGTGATTAGCAGCCTCAAACACATGCAATACCCAGACCATCTCAAACAAATGTGGCTAGACTGTAGTGACCATTGGATAGGCACAGCTGATACTCAACATCCACATAACATACACATCTATGTCATACACAGAGCATTTTAACATGCTGCACATAAAGGATTCCCAAACCCTCTGTAAAGACACACTCCAGTATCCAAAATCCCAAAATCTCATCCAAACATTACACAGAATATACCTGAGAGGAAGAGGCCTATCCCGGGGTATTTAAACACTCTGCAACACACTACACATTCATGTCAGGGAATGCTCCTTATTGGCCTCCTTACAAACTCAAGTAACAACTGGTTGTGAAATGGTGAATTGAGCCAAGGCAGTACAGTTCCAGTACAGCATGATTTGTGCCATTTTGTGAAACATTTGTAGCCTTGAGTGACCACCTGATGCTTCATGATGATGGCTTATGCTACTATACCCCATCCAGTTATTGTAGCCACAGTACTACACATAGCTGTTATTGCTACACACCATAATGATGTGCGTGTGCACATATATGCACCTCTAAACAGTATGCATACCAATCACCATTTGCACAACTGACACATATATGTCTTGTGATGCTATTGCGTGGCTAGGTCATATGACACATATTGGGTATGTGTAGTGTTTAAATATGCAGTTGTGTTTTAGCATGTCATGTCATGGATGAGACTGGCATGTCCACAATATGATCTACACTCACCATAAGTACCGTACATTGGGTATGTTGCCAAATGGTATTCCATCAATTATCCATGCACCACTGATGATGTTGTGTGAATACTCATCATGCATGCGCTAAATACGTGTCCACGATTAACACATGTCCACAATTATTTGCTAAAGACACAGAGGCTGTAATCAGCATTGGATACCTATCTGACACACACATACACCTCTAGCAATGGTATGTACACCTGTGAGTTATGGTGCACAGTACATCACAGGGTTATGAATACCTGCACAGCAATGTTGTGTCCATGTATGCATTGTGTTCCAGGGGGAGGGTCATCACCTAATAACAAAACACATGCATCAAAGTCATGTTCACTGTTAGTAACAAGGATTGACTACACTTGCACTGCATTAATAGGTTCATAGGTTCATAGGTTAGTACTAGGCTAACTGCTCTTGCGAGCCATTTTAAGCCTAGCCAGTTATCCCCTGTGAGATTCAAACCCTGTATCTTGTGTTTGTAAGGCAAACACCGTAACCATTAGGCCACCCTCCCATGCTGTTGAGCAACACATGTCCTGCATGCTGACAGATGTGATATGACTGTTTTGCTTGTGATACTGTTCTCCACCATCACCTGCTATTGTGTATGTTCTGTGATTGCTGGTGTTGTGTGTGTCTGCTTTCAGGAGGAGTGTTGTTTTTTGTGTGTGAATGTGTGCATGTGTGCTTGTGGTCTGAAGTCATGTTCAGGTCTTAAAGTGTGTTTCCTGTTTTCCTCTCACAGGTGGCGAGGTGGGGCTGGTTCAGTACAGCAGGGAACCTGATGTCACTGACACAGACAGTGATCATGAGAATAGGTGTGTTGAGGCACAGGCAGGTTTGTCAGGGTCTGTTGCTGGGCCACCAATTAACAGTACACAAGTCTCCACCCCATCCATGTGCACAGTCATATTGCCTGTACATCCATCATTACTATTGCCCTTAGCTGAGGGACAGTTTATGGTTGGCACTGGCCAGGACAGTGTGGTATCTATGGCACATGTATTAGGACACAGCAGCCATAGCCAGATGTCTGGGATGGTACCACATAGGCAGATGCTCAGGGGTTCTCGTCAGAGCACTGCTGGTCATCATGCCCCTGGCAGACATGCCACACCTCTTTCTACTACATATATGTTCCAGGCTGTCATGGAGGCACAGGCACGAATGGAGCAGTACACCAGACAGGGGCTAAGGGCACAGAGGGCTCATTACACCTCTGTAAATGACAGTATCCGTGACCTAGCAGGTGCCATATGTAACTACACTGAGGTCTTTGATAGACGTTGGGGTGAGACATTGGATGTCCTTCACAATGTCATGTCTATGTGTCAGGACAGTGCGGGATGGTTGAGATATCGACATGGACGTATGCCAGTAACATCACCAGCTGGAAGTCGCCGTGGAAATCCAGCCAGTCACACCCACTCCCGTAGAGCCAGTACCAACCCCAGCAATGTTGGGGGGGGGTTGTCCATAGACCGTCCTAGCAGACCACGTGCATGTGGCTCTAGCCAGTCCCAGCAGGGACCTGGATCCAGTGGACATTTGTCAAGCTCTGAGGATAGTACCCAATCTGGATTAGTACCTGATACTGTCTGTAGCACCCCTTGCCAGCACAGGTTCCGTATCCATGGCCAGAGATGGTGATCTGTAAAGCCTGCCAGGTACAGTCTGCAGCTGTCTCACAAATCCCCATATATGGCAGCCACATGGTGGAACTGTGTGCATGCAGACACACACACATAAACCAGAAACCTAGGGCAAACACATACCTGTACACATGACATCAACATTGGCCCATAATAGTACTCATGGCCCTCACACACACACACTCACACACACATGTCAATTGTATGGCTCAGTGTAGGCCTCTGGCAAGCCAACAACACACCCGGTGCATATGATGAAACCTGTGCCACCTCCTGTCATCTGTAACATTGCTGCAGGAACAGGCTAACATGGTGCTGATGCACAGGGTGACTTTAAAGTATAGCAATGGTTGGATGTGTAGCATGTTGTCAGCAATAAAGTGTAATGACATCCTTGAAGGTGTAGCTGAGCAGGCATGATGCATTAAAGCTGTAATTAGCAATGGTGTATTGTTTTCACCAGTGTTTATTCCAATTGTGTTTTGTTTGCCCATGTGCCACTTGGCTGATGTGTGTAGTTGTGTCAGCATGCATTATACAGTGGACAGTAAGTGTAGGGTGTGTGCAACACAGGTTTGCAGCTGTCCATTTGTGAACATGGTGCAGGTGCACTGTCTGCATGTACATGCATATTGGACACATGGGCAGGGTGACATGCCCTGCATTGGCCAGTGTTAACACTCCATAGTTTCTATTGGTGACCAGTATGCATTGTACTACACACATTTTGGAACTTGTGTACGCATTTGTGTGTGTATGACATGGGTTGACACTGTGCTGTGGGTGATGCTGTTGTTGCTATCTGTCATTGGTTTGCATTACTAAGGTTAACACTGTCCCAGCTGCATAATTCTTTAGTAATGCACACTGTTCACCTACAGGGTTGCATGGACCGTGCTATCACAAACACAAGAAATTTTCACTTATACAGTAAAAGTGCATTAGTCTCATGGACCCCTGCCATAAACTAAATATATAATAAAAGGTGTGAAGTTGTACCAAAAAAGAGTTACATACCAAGAATGGGCAGGGTGACATGCCCTGTATTGGCCAGTGTTAACACTCCATAGTTTCTATTGGTGACCAGTATGCATTGTACTACACACATTTTGGAACTTGTGTACGCATTTGTGTGTGTATGACATGGGTTGACACTGTGCTGTGGGTGATGCTGTTGTTGCTATCTGTCATTGGTTTGCATTACTAAGGTTAACACTGTCCCAGCTGCATAATTCTTTAGTAATGCACACTGTTCACCTACAGGGTTGCATGGACCGTGCTATCACAAACACAAGAAATTTTCACTTATACAGTAAAAGTGCATTAGTCTCATGGACCCCTGCCATAAACTAAATATATAATAAAAGGTGTGAAGTTGTACCAAAAAAGAGTTACATACCAAGAATGGGCAGGGTGACATGCCCTGTATTGGCCAGTGTTAACACTCCATAGTTTCTATTGGTGACCAGTATGCATTGTACTACACACATTTTGGAACTTGTGTACGCATTTGTGTGTGTATGACATGGGTTGACACTGTGCTGTGGGTGATGCTGTTGTTGCTATCTGTCATTGGTTTGCATTACTAAGGTTAACACTGTCCCAGCTGCATAATTCTTTAGTAATGCACACTGTTCACCTACAGGGTTGCATGGACCGTGCTATCACAAACACAAGAAATTTTCACTTATACAGTAAAAGTGCATTAGTCTCATGGACCCCTGCCATAAACTAAATATATAATAAAAGGTGTGAAGTTGTACCAAAAAAGAGTTACATACCAAGAAGGGATAACCTCTCTGGTCAGTATCATTGGGAAAACATAAGCCCACATTAATTATACAAGGCAAGCTTCAAAATACAAATTGGCAAGGATTCCAAAGACAACACTAAAGCTTTCTTTAGTGTTCTTTATAATCTAGAGGAGAAATTTCAGATCAGGTAACAGTTAATGTAAATGGTCACAAAGTACACTTATATGACTAATATTACCAATATCTTGTCAGACAGTTTGAATGCGGATTTCACCACCCTGTCGTTACACAAGGGCCACATTTCCAGACTAGAAGAATGTAAAACCTGATGATTCACATACACTCTAGTTAAAATATCTCTTTACCAAAGTCCAAACCACAGTGGCAATGGCACTGGACAGTGACCCTGGCTGTGTCATACACAAGCTGACATATGAATTCACCACTCACCTAAACACTCTGTTTAGATGCAGCCTCTATACAGGTTACATATTTGTGGAATGACGCACGGTAATGGTGTTCACAGCCCACAAGGGTTGAGCTACAACTTCGTCTTCTTCTTCTCCTTTCAGATGCTCCCATTAGGAGTCACCACAGTAAATCATTTGTTTTCATTTCTTCCTGCCCTCTGCATCTTGTGCTGTCACACCATCCACCTGCATGTCCTCTCTCACCACATCCATAAATCTCATCTTAGGCATTCCTCTTTTCCTGTTACCTGGCGGCTTCATCCTTAGCATCTATTTCACAATATACTCTGCATCCCTCCTCAGCACATGTACAAACCAATGTAATCCTGCCTATCTGGCTTGGTCTATTAACCTTCAAACCTGGGATGACCCTCTAATATATTTATTCCTAATCCTGTCCACCCTCATCACACCCAGTGCAAATGTTAATATAAATTGATTAAGGGTAGAGCTATAACAGATCCTGGAAACTCTCACCCTATAAGCCAGACAAATGTTATCTGGAAGGCTATGGAGCACAGCATTATGGAACTCATTAACAAAGACATTATGAACCTGCAAACACTGCACCATACCCACTTAGGTCCTCTAAAGGCCAGATCATGACTCCTACACCTAGTAGACTTTAAGGCAGTTAACAAGGCTATAAGTGAGGGAGGGGAGGTCCACACAGCCAAGCTATAGCTCACCAGCAATTCATACCCATCCCACATTCTGGTATTATACATAACCTCAACAGACTGACCATAAATGATTGTTAGATGATGGATTGACAACTGACGCACAGATGTAGGACACACAGTAACATTTGCAGCCTCCATGTACAATTCTATGCCAGTAACAAGTGGTATTCACCTGCACTCAGTCCTGGGACCACTCCTGTTTGGCATATTGCTTTCTTAGGTACAAGCAAACACAGTAGGGATATGTCTGCCCACGTTTGATGAAAATGCATACTGTGGGCTATACTTTATTCTCCAGATGACACACACATCCTCCAAAAGGGTATCATAGAGACAGATACCTGGTGTCAAAATCATGCTGTAAAGCTATAAGCCAAAGAAAGCATAGTTATCCACTTTTAGAAAACAAAGTATCCCCAGAGTACCACATAGGTAGTAGCCCCCAAAATGTGGAACAGGTACTAATGTATACATAAAACCATGTGTTTAGTCATCTCTCCTTTGATAATCACATTACCAAAGGGTTTTGGAAATCCCTCTGTGAAGCACATAAGCATTAAAGGGTTTGCATGCAGATCCACAGTGGTTGTTGCACACCTATAATGATAAGTCATCTTTGCCAGACTTTGCTTGCTTTGGAACAGGATTCAAATATACCTCAAGCATAAACCCTCACTCACACTCTTCAATAGAAACCATGATGAGCGGATGTGAAACAGAAAACATAACCCAGGGATCACTGCAGTGGCTAAGCTTGTCACAAGCATACAGAAGTGACCTAAGGTCTGGAAAGCACAAGCACGCTCTGGCAAAGATAACAGATGCTTACATGGAGAAAGCAGAGTACCCACCTATTAAAAAATTGAGATCACATGTATGTATATGGCTTTGCCCCACAGCTACCTTACATGTGTTATGCACATACAGTTGTCATTGGGATATGTCATACACTAGAAAAATCAAAACCTACTCCACATTGACCAACAGTGTCACACACATGGAACACAGACACAATTAGCAAGTGCGGGATTCAAATTCCTATCTAACTACATTATGATACTACAGCAGCAAGCATTTACACAATGTGCTATAGACATCACTGGGATTTCACTTTCCCACAGATATATTTGTAGGATGGTGACATCATCAGACTTGACAAAGATGAGTATATCACTTTTAAGGGGTGTGAGAAGTCTCCAAAAAGGTTGCTCCCTCCCCAGGGAGACACACACACACACACACACACAAGTGCAGGATTCAAACCCATACCTAACTACATTATGATACTACAGCAGTACACATTTACACAACACGTGATATATATTACTGGGATTTACCTTCCCACAGGTATATTTGTATGATGGTGACATCATCAGACTTGACAAAGATGATTATATAATTTTTAAGGGGTGTGAGTAGTCTCCAAAAAGGTTGCTCCTTCCCCAAGGAGACACACATACAGCTGACAAGTGCAAGATTCAAACCCCTACCTAACTACATTATAACACTACAACAGTAAGCATTTACACGGCATGCTATACACATTACCAGTATGTCAATTTCCCATAGGTATATTTGTAGGATGGTAACATCATCAGACTTGACAAATATGAGTATATCACTTTTAAGGGGTGTGAGTAGTCTCCAAAAAGGTTGCTCTTTCCACAGGGAGAGACAGACACACACATACACAGTTGGCAAGTGCCGGGTTCTTAATCCAAACTAAGTACTTCTTTACACTTCAGCAAGCAATATGGAGTTACAGGGTGCAATACAGACATTACTCGCTGACAGTTTGCCCAAAGGTTTTTTTCACATTTGCTAACATCAGCAGGCTTATCTTACTAGGTGTATTGTGAGTGTATTGTATGCATAGGCCATGACCATGTCATATATGGGTTGATGCACCACATGCTGGCACACACAGGGTCAAACCGGTGGCTAAGCTCTGTCAACCCAATACTGGACAATACTTTCAAGAGGAGTAGGGTCATACAAGCACATCACCAACAGTCTCACATAGACCTACAATATAAGCACCAGTAAAACACACACATAAATACACATTACCATACTCAGAGAATACAAATATTAATCTAAAAAAAAAAGAGAGTGCCCTCCTAAGCAGACAAGCAAGCAACATACACCTCCAAGCACACGCCAAAAAACACATAATACACCAAAGCAGTGTGCCTCACAACAGGCCCTAAGGCAAAACAACATACCCAACACACTAGTAATAGGTGACTCCATAGTCAGGCACACAGATGTTCCACTCACTAGGCTGGGCAAGGGGAAGGTTAACATTCAGTTGTCTGTCAGGTGCTATGATCTGCCACATAACACAAGCACTTAGATCACTCCAGAACAGGTACATATATGACATGGTCTTTGTACATGTCAGTGTGAATGATCTGAGACATACCTCCCAGGGCAACATGACAAGAGATATATAGTAGCTGTATGATCATGTATCCCAGGCTGGTATGACCTTGACCTTGAGTAGCATCTTACCTTCACCTACATGATACTGCAATATAACAGAAAGATGATAAACTTCAACAATTGCCTGAGCTTCTGGTGTCATTCAAAGGGTATCCAGTCTCTGTCTGCCTGGAATGACATGATAGACATGCCTCATTGCTTTGCTAGATATAGTTTGCACCTGTCACCCTATGCTTCTGAATACTGGCCAAGGCTCTTGCTGTCTCTATATTACCTTTTTTAGGCAAGGCTCAAAGGTTCATAGGTTCATAGGTAGGTACTAGGCTATTGGCCCTAGGAACTATACAAGCCCAGCCTAAAACTGGCTTTTGCCACCCAAGAAAATTATTTTCCTGTGCTACTGTCAAGCAGAGCCACATAGGTGATCCCCAGGGTGAATTTCCTATCTCCCATCCAATCATCAAGATTTTTCTTGAAGCGTGCTAATGAGGAGCTTTGTTTGATATATATAGGCAATTTATCCCAGAGTATGGGAAGTCTCTGGGACAGGAATCTATCTCTCCAGCATGTTCTGTTTATTGTGGTGACAAGGTTTAGGTCCCTAGAGTGTGTAGCTCAGAGGGATAGGGATTTATTTAAGTGGAGCATGTCCAACAGCTCTGGGTTTGACATAGCTTTGTATGTTAGGCAGAGATCACCCCTGAGTAGGCGATATGCTATGGAGTAAAGCTGGAGTTTTTTGAGACGGTCTGTGTAGGGCATCTGTTTGAGGCCAGTAATCCTCTTTGTGAGGTATTTCTGTGGCATTTCCAGTTGTTGTAGATGTCTTGTGAGGTACATACCAAAAGGGGTGTTGTACTCTATAATGGGTTTAATGAGTGATGAGTAGAGGGGAACAATGAGCTCTTTTTTTCTGGATGAGAAACCTTTTGTGATGAGGTGTGCCACATAGAAGGATTTCCTGACTACTGTGGCAATGTGATTATCAAAGGAGAGACTACTGTCCACCTGTGGCCCAAGGTCTCTTATCACACTTTCGGTGTTAAGTAGACTACCACCTATGTTGTAGTTCATGGGTACAGAGTTTTTTCCAAAGGATATGACAATGCACTTTTTGGCATTGAGCTTGAGGCCATGGCTTTGACACCGGGCATCTGTCTCAGCGAGGCCCTTTTGTATGATGTCCACATTGTTAGGAGTTTCGATTATGGCTCCTAGTTTGCAGTCATCTGTGAACTTCATTAGCCAAAGACTTTCTGTGTTAGCCTGTACTTCAGAGAAGTAGATACCAAACAGGAGAGGACCTAGGACTGAACCCTGTGGTACTCCACTTGTCACTGGTCTGAAGTTGGATTTGGAGTCTGCTACTTTCACAGTGTGGGTCCTGTCAGTGAGCCAGTTGGCAACCCATCTTGTGACATAGGGATTTATACCTAGTTTAGTGAGTTTATCTATAATTCCAGAGTGGAGGATGGTGTCAAAAGCCTTGGCAAGATCAAGATAGGTTGTGTGAATCACCTTACCCTTGTCTACAGCTTTGGTGACTGCTTCAAAGAAGTCTATCAGGTTTAGGAGACATGATTTGCCTTTTACAAACCCGAACTGGGTGGGGTCCAAAGATTGGAGATTACCACTGTCTTTGTTTATAAATTCCATGATGATACATTCCATGGCCTTGCAAACCAGGCTCATCAGGCTAATGGGGCGGTAGTTCCCAGGGTCCGTGGTGGCTCCCTCTTTGTGGAGTGGGATAACCGTCGCTGTGCGCCATTCAGCAGGCACAAAGCCTGAGGTGAGGCTATGATTGAACATGGTACTTAGGTAGGGTGCCAGTTCATTCTGTAGTTCATGTAGAACACAGCCTGGGATGTTGTCTGGTCCCATGGATGCTGTGTTTCTGGCTTTGGAGAGTGTGGTTTTTACCTGTGCAGCCATGATTACAAGAACTTTGCATTCTTCCGGTATAGAGATTTAATGGGTGGGAGGGGAGTAAAGTTAGCACTGAACCTATCTGCCAGGATGTTGGCAATATCAGTTGGGTCTGTATATTTAGTGCCATTGTGCTATAACTCAGAGCAGATCTGAGTGTTGCCATTGAGATTCTTGACATAGCTATAGAATGCTTTGTGGTTGTCTTTAGAATCAGTGGCAATTTTGTTTTCGTAACTAGCTTTGGAGGATTTTATCAGGGATTGCAGCTTCTTACTGAGACTGACCAGGGAGCTCCTACACTATGGGATTTTACTCTCTTTTGCAGCAGTTTCTTCCTTCTGTTGTACAGTTTGTTTATGGCAGGGGACCACCAGATTGGCTTCCTTTTTTTGGAGGATAGCATCTTGGTTCTGTTTGGGATAGCACAATCCATGCACTCATGTAAGTGCTTATAAACTGCAATTGTGTAGGATTCAGTAGTCGTAACTGTATTGTCCATCTGCATGGGTGTCATGAAGTTCACCACTTCTGTCTTAAGAAGCATGAAGTTGGCTTTGGAGAAACTTTTTATCATGGTTTCCTTAATGGGGGGGGCATAATGTGGATATCTAGGGTAATTAGCTTATGGTTGGATCAGACCAATGAGGCATTGACTTCAGGTGTGAAACACCGGTCACTCAAGACAAACCAACACAAATAACCACAAAGTGAGCTAAATGCTGCTCATTGCCAGAAGTCTCAGCCTCCAAATGCACACACTCGAGGCACTTCTCAGTATGGAGAATACTGATATCTGTGCAGTAACAGAAACCTAGTTCAAGGCTCCAGACAGCACACCAGCACTACCAGGATACTACTCATTCCATACCTTCCAGCATCAGAACCTGGATCATAGCACATAGGGTGGGGATGTATCCATATTCATCAAGGATACCTTCACCTCTCTCTACATCCTCTCTACAGGATATGTACCCATAGAATGTTGCACAGCAATGTTCTTCCCACTCCACAGGGGTGGGGCCACAACAGACCCTTGGCATTCCTGCTGTATGAGCCTGATGAGTCTGATCTGCAAGGCAAATGAGCCAATCATAATGGAATTCAACAATAAAGACATTGGGAACCTTCGCACAGTTGAGCACACCCAGTTTGGCTTCATCAAATGCAGATCATGCCTCCTGAACTGGGTGGATTTCTTTGAGACAGTTACCCAGGCTACAGATGATTGAAAGGAGCTGCACACAGCCTACCTATACCTCGCTAAGGCCTTTGACATCATTCCCCAGTCAGGAATCATAGATGAACTCACCAACCTGGGCATAAATCCATACATCACAAGATGGATTGCAAACTGGCTCACAGATAGATCCCACAGATATGTGTGGCCCACTGCTGTACTCAGACATCGCCTAAGTGTGTGAGCATGCCCAGTATGACCTTTCAGTATGTTGTTGACTGACATTTGCTTCGTTTGTGTGTGAGCATGCCCAGTATGACCTTTCAGTATGTTGCTGACTGAAATTTGCTAAATTTGTTTAAGTGTGTGAGCATGCCCACTATGAGCATATATACTATATGTGTGTGAAAAATCAAGTTGGTTTTTACTTCAGGGCTCACCTTTGTGTTGTACATCGACAAAAAGCACGCTGTGCCTGCAGGGCTTCCATGAGTCAATTTGCATAGACTTATCAACATTTCTACATACAGGGGGGACAGCTATTATTTTTACATTTCTACCTGGGGGGGTACACCTGATTGTTACTGTGGGTGTACATAGAATGAGGGGTACACCTGACACTTATACACATTTGCTAGGCCTGCACTGCTATGTCAGGTACTCCATTTCAGTCTGTACTGTTGCCTATCTTACTGGCTTGAGGCATACCACTGTACTACAGACCTTAGCTTCCAATTACACGCATATTAGTTTGTGACTTCATAGCCTACCCAACCCACATCACACTGCCTTGCCTGCTGTTATCTGTCTGCATAGGCCTGGGGGGAGGTTATCTATATGCCTCTTCAGAGGGCATGATACAGCATTTGTTTGTGTTTGCGTTTGTTTACAATTGTCATGCTGGCTATGACTGTTAGGTATGTGACCCCCCCCAACTGGTATGTGTGAGTGACTTAAGTTGTGTCTGTGCCAGTGAAATGCTGTCATGGCTTAGTGGCTCAGTACTGTGACTATAGTGCATAGTATCCTGAGTTCGAGCCCTGTCACTGCTTTTTATTTTCCTGCTGGGCAGACCTGACTGTTTAAGGAACAGTAAAGCAGGTATGAGTGTGTTTACCCGACTTTGCTCAACTATGCCCGACTTTGCCCGACTTTGCCCAACACTGCTCAACATTGCTCAACGTTGCCCAATGTTGCACTGGTTGGCGCAGTGCACAGCTACGTGCAATTGTATTTAAATATGCTCAATACTAGTAAAATGTTCTTAGCAGTGCTTTATATTGCTTAAAATAGGGCACTCATGCCTCAGGTGGTGCTGCAGGGCTGCCTATGTTGGATGCACATAGCACACTCCCTATACATGTTTGAAAACAGGTAGTGTCAAGTTAGGCATCCCTTTTACTGTATGTGTGAGTCAGAGAGAGGTGTCATTTCTAGGGTTCCTACTGAGTCAGTGTATGTGCTATGCATTGCCTCTTTTCCAAGGCCAGGGCATACTGGGCATGCCTCCTTGTGCATACTGGGGCAGGCTCAGGTTGTTCCTCCTCCGAGTCACGCTGTGCCTGTGCAGGCCTTGGCAATGGTGGGGGGCTGTTTGGCTCTGCCACAAGGTGTTTCTGCTGCAGCTGTTTCCACAGGATCATATTGTGCAGCATGGCACATACCATAACAATTTGGGTACATGCAGTTGGTGAGTACTGCAAGGCTCCACCAGATATGTCCAGGCACTGGAACCATGACTTGAGCATCCCAAACACATGCTCAGTTATGATTCTTGTTTGTGTGTGTGCCTCATTATGGAGTTCTTGTTCAGGTGTGTGTGCATTTCTGATGGGTGTCATCAGCCATGGCTCCAATGCATATCCAGCATCCCCTACTAGGTGACCGTAGGGAATGTCCCCATTGGCAAATAACTGGTACAGCTGGGTCAGGTGCCAAATGTGGGAATCGTGATAGCTTCCAGGGCATCCAGCACACACATTCATTATTATGTCCTGGGCATCGCACATGAACTGGCAGTTGATGGAGGGGAAGCCCTTGCAGTTGATGTAGACCCTACCCCACTCACTGGGTGGTGCTTTGATGCATATGTGCGTGCAGTCTATTGCACCCACTACCTCAGGGTATTCTGCTATTTGGTGGAAAAGACGCATATTGCTGGCCAATGCCTCACGGGAATTGTTGAAATATATGTGGTCACCGACATGTGCTGACATGGCATCCAAGAACTGGTGGAGTACCCTGGATGCTGATGCCTGTGAAATCCCCATAATATCACCAGTTGGTCTTTGGAAGGTACCTGTAGCTAGTGTTCTTAGGCCAACACATACCTTGGTATCCACTGGGATGGGTTCCCCTCTGTTGGTTCTGTGTGTGAGGAGTGGCCGGCACAGCTCAACAACTTGCTGTAGGAGGTCCCTGTCCACCCTATAGTGCTCCACTATCTCCAGCTCATGTAGCCCCTGGTAGGTTACCCTAGGTCTGTACACTCTTCTCCGTCTCCTCACTGTGGGTTGCTCAACAGCATTCACAACATCACCACCCTCAGCACCTTGCACATGTTGGTTTATGATAGCAAGAGCAGCCCATAACATTTTGTCTGACTTAAGCTTTTTAAGCTTTCCCTCTTTGTATACTGCAGTGTTGCAGAGTTCTTGAGAAAAAACAGGGGAGGATGGTGTTTGCAGAATTTAAAGTGCTGGGCTGGGCTAGTCTGCTGCCTGTGTAATTGGCTGATTCTGATATATTTCACCTGGCAGCTCTGCTAGTTCTCCTTGGTTAACTTCCTACTACTTCTTTTCCTTCCTTTTGCCTTTCTGTTTCCGCCCGGGGCAGCGCCGCGCAAATGAATGCAAATGCGTGCACATGCGCACATGAGCGCACATGCTGTGTGCATGTTTGCAAGGAGTTTCCTACCTTTTAACAGTGTGCACCTTTGGTTTGAGGTTTTCAGATAGGACAACTGTAGGCACGCCTCTTGCAATCCTGAGCAACTCAGGGCAAACACAAGCCACTGTGCTCCAATTAGCTTATAGCCTGTCTGACACACCCTCTCATGATGTCACCTATATTCTAGTCTTCTCACCTACTCCTACTCTTACACTGTTGGGACATGCCTCACATGCTGGGGAAAATTGGGATTCACTATCCTTATCCTCATTTGCATAGGATTACCTAGTAATGCATGGTTACATCTCTCACACTGAGCTTCCCCCCTTAGCAACCACTAATCAGTGGCCATGTTGTCTTCAGCCTTCCATTCACCTGCATGGCAGAATAAGATTTTTAGTGAAAATGCCTATTTTTGGCTTTTTTTAAATTATTTTCTTGTTTTTATAAGCGCTGCACATTTGTCCGTTGCTGCGCTATGCTTAAACATCGGAGATCGGGGGAAAAAAAAGTTAAATTTTTATATTTTTAAATATTTTAAAATGCCAGTGGCCTTATATTTGGCCATTGGCATGCTTCCTCAACTGTATGCATTCTTTATTTGGAGCTGTCATAGCTCCGTTTAGCTATTTGCAGAAATGTACTCCGTTACCAACGGAGTACATTTCTGCAGCTAACACTAATCTTCCACGGACAGGTTAGTGTTTTCTGGATCGCAAATTTACCTCATTTGCATGGATTTCACCAGCAAATTAGCTAATTTGTATACCATGATGCTGTCCATGCAAGAGTAGCTTTAGCAGCTCTCGTGCACACCCCTGCTGGCTGTTCCTGGATCGCACAGCAGACATATTGCCGACGTGAGCTCCTAAACTCTTCTTGTACTCCGTGCAAGCTTTTATGAATCTGGGGGAGTTTTCTGGGTGTTTTGAAATTCAGAGTTTTTATAATCAATCCATTAATTCATTTTCATTTATTTATTTGGAATTATGGAGACATTTGCTTGATGACTGTTTTCTTTCATGGAAGGGGACCCTAAATTGCTGAGTTTTTGAATTCCAACACTTTTTGGTATAACGTTTATTTACATTGTTGATTTGTTTGTTTGCCTGTAATTTTTAAATGTGATTGTTAACAAATTCAATGAGCACTAGTAAAAGTTTAAAACTGTCCCTGATGTTATTGAATGCTCCTAATGTTGCTTCTTACACATGCCTTACAGTCAGTGAATAATGCCAGACATTATAGTTTCGTATTTTTAAAAGTGGAAAAACCGAACTTGTACTCCAGCCCACTCAGTGAGTGCATAGGGTTAAGGCTTGGCATTGGTAAGCTGCTTGTTTGCTTTGCCATCCCTCCCCCCATTTTACTTTTTTAAGACTTAAGGTAATATGTTATCTATGAAGTCTAGTAGTGGTACAAAGGGCAAACACTCTGCTAAAGAAGTGAGTGTGTGCTGTGCTTTATTTTTAACCCCCCCCCCCCCAAGACTTCAGGTAGTATGTAATAAGATGTCTCATTTCTTGTAGTAGTGCAGAGGACAAATGCTCTACAAAAGCATTGATTGTGAATGCCAGTGGTATAGAGCTTAAATCTTTTTCACTGCCTTTAAGGCACAATATAGAGTATCCACATTATCTAGTGTTCACCCAGCTCCATGTTTTCTTTGCTGCAAAACTTTGTTCTATTATCTTTCTCAATGCTTTTAGGGCACAGTATGAAGAGCATTCCAAGTGTCTGGTGTTCCCCCAATATAGCACAATCTGCTCATTAGTTTAGAGAGTGTGGAGGTATGGCAGTCCACCACACAAATTGACACATTCATGAATATACTACACACATATACACACCATTCAATTGCACTCACAGACGCATTCACACACACACACACACACACACACACACACACACACACACACACACACACACACACACACACACACACACACACACACACACCTACTCTACCCATTCCCTAACTAACCCTCCTACTTTGATCACCCAGACACACATATGTACCTGAGGCAGTCTGCCCTTTTCATGCACTTACATATGAAGCCCAACACCTACACACATTCAGAACTCCCCCTCCCTACATTGCCTCTCCTCTAAACTCCCCGGGAGATACCTCTAATGTGATCACAATCACTGGAAGTTATGGGTGAATGTCAGCTTTTAACTGCATTCCTTAGCATGTGGTTGAGGTAACTTACGCAGCTGAGCAATTCTCTGAATCACTCAGCTGCATAAATGCCTTACCACAAGCATTTACAGGGGGAGAGCACATGCCTGATTAGCATAGGCTGTTCCATCAAATACCTCATTAACATTTGGAGTAGGTCACAGACACAGCCCACTGCAGTGCTGCACTTCTTCATGGTACAGCATTGCGGTTGTA